>NC_058415.1:30182581-30253945 GCF_002201575.2 Neomonachus schauinslandi
GAGTCCCTGGATCGAGTCCCGCATCGGGCTCCCTGCTCGGCAGGGAGCCTGCTTCTCCCTCAGACCCTCCCCCCTCTCATGTGCTCTCTGTCTCTCTCATTCTCTCTGTCTCAAATAAATAAATAAAATCTTTAAAAAAAATAAATAAATAAAAAATAAAAAATAAAAAACAAAACAAAAACACAAAACTTCAATTAACTATACAGAATCTTCTAACATTTATCTATGGCAGCATACAAATCCACAAAAAAAGGTATACAAAGAACAATCGATTCCAAGAATAAGGAAATGTTTTGTTATCTAGTATAAATTTTCAAGTACAGTTATTTGTGACTCATATAAGATTGCAATTTTTTTTTTTTAAAGATTTTATTTATTTATTTGAGACCGAGAGAATGAGAGACAGAGAGCATGAGAGGGAGGAGGGTCAGAGGGAGAAGCAGACTCCCTGCCGAGCAGGGAGCCCGATGCGGGACTCGATCCTGGGACTCCAGGATCATGACCTGAGCCGAAGGCGGTCACTTAACCAACTGAGCCACCCAGGCGCCCAGATTGCAATCATGAATTAACCACAAGATTATCATTTATAATCTCAGTCATCATTTTTGTCTATACATTACTTCCTCTTTTAAGCATCAACTTATCACATGACTTTCTATATTATTACTATTTGGAAAAACAGCATGACAATTCTTTTAGGAAAAATTTTAAAATCCAACCCTCCCCCCTTTTTCAAATTTCCTCATTCTTTTCATTCACTTCTAGTCTCCAACATGCTTCCTTTCTCTTCTAAGGTTTACTGTATAACACCAGTAAAGTCTTTTCTCCATTCTATTTTAGGACTTACTGGTAGATAGACACCCCTCCAAAGACCAACCCAAAACCAAAAAAAACAAAACCAAATAAAAACACCTTGAGGCCAATGAGAGTGAGAATAGGGGTTGATTGATTCATTTGTGTGTATATATATATTTATTACACACACACACACATATAATTTAAATTAAATGAAATCCAGAGACCTCTTTCAGATTCTCCCTAAATTTCTAATAAGACCTTCTCTCAAATTATAGAAATCTTTCCTTAAGCACCAGATTAAAGATAATTCCTCTTACTCAAGATTGCAGTTTTTGGTTTCTTCAATTACTAAAACTGCAATGGTATTATTTCCTTCTAACCTTCAAAACAAAAATAGTCCTTAATACACTAAATAACTGTGGGTTGGAATTATGCCTTGGAACACATGTTCAATTCAAAGAAGACGAGAGCGATATAACATTTCTCCTTTGAGGGAATAAAACCTAAATCCTTAGTAATGAACTTTAAAAAAATGTTATTTTTAAATCCAGTTGGGGAATGCTTGTATATAACATACATAAATAGATACTGGGTATAACGAGATAAGCTGAAGGAAATTTATAGACTCAGAATAAATCTATTTATATAATGCTATAGTCTGAATGTTTGCGTGCCCCACTCTGCAAATTCCTATGTTGAAATCCTAACCCCCCAAAGTGATGGTATTAGTAGATGGGGCCTTCAGGAGATGGTAAGCCATAAGGGTGGAGCCATCATGAATGGGATGAGTGCCTTATAAAAGAGGCCAGCGAGATCCCTAGCCCCTTCCACCATGTGAGAGCCCTCACCAGACCATGCTGACATACCCTGATCTCTGACTTCAAAGCCTCCATAAATGTGGGAAATAAATTTCTGTGTGTTTATAACCCTCCCAGTCTCTGGCAGTTCGTTATAGCTACCCAAAAGGACTAAGGCACATAACTATCAAGGAAATATTTGCTAGTAATCTATCATTTTTAATTGTACACCACCCATGCATCTTCCCTAGTCAAAAGGCCTTGCCATATGAAATTATTTTAAATTTAAGAAAAATCCTATAAATGACTCCTCTATTAACACAAATCCTCAAATTAGTAAACTCGAAATCAATGCAATTTTATGATCTGTCACTGTGTTCCTGGCCATTTGGAAGCTAGGTCCTCCTCAAATTCCTCTGGTATATTTTCATGAGAAGCTATGTACAAATATAGAATGGTCATTCTAATTCCACATTGCTGTCCAAAAATAGGAAGCAACAAATGAGGAACAAGAGAGATATTAAACAGCTGTGGTAGCCAGCCTCTAAAACAGCCCTCATGATGCTCATCTCCTGGTATTTCTACCCTCTCAGGTGGCCCCCTCCCACAATGACTAGGGCACCCGTGTGTAAACAATGCATAAATGGCAGACTATGACATCTGAGGCTAACTCATAAATGACACTGGGGCTTCTGCCATGGATTCCTCACTCTAGGTACCTCAAGGTGTCATTCAATGAGGGCACTTGGGCAGCCTGTGTGGCAAGGAACAGAAACCTCGTGCCAATAACCAGTGCTAACTGGCCAGGGTGTGAATGGACCATGTTTTAGCAATGTACCCTCCAGCCCCGGGGCAAGCCTTCAGATGACTGCAGTCCAGTGGGGTAATTTGTCAGGCAGCAAAGGTAACAGGGTAGCACAATAAACATCAGTGAGTGAGGAAATGATCACATCGGTTTGTTAGAAGTGGATAAATAAGCAAATAAATGACAAGTGCAGAGATGTAAATGTAAGCAAGCCCCATGGCTTAGAAAGCACCAGGAGGGAGAGCCTGTTGTCACCTCTCTCTGAGGTAGGTAATCTCTCTGAAGAAGCAAAGGGCAATCGTACAGGATGAATAAAATACCGAGGAAAAAATACCTGTGACATCAGTAGTGCTTTTTGAAGTCACGGTGCAAAGGTATTTTTTGCTGAATAATACCATACCCATTTCTAGGACTTCCACAGTCCCATTTTTCAAAATTATCATCTGCCTGCCCCAGTCCCTGTGAAGACTGCTAACCTTGGACTACTGATCTATGTCTCAAAACCTGGGAGGGGCTCGATCAGTGGTGAATGAAATTAGTGGACTGAAAGAAAAGAATCACAACCTGATCATTCAGTTTCAATCCTGACAATTCAGGCCTCAAGTAATAAAACGCAATCATTTAGACACATGCTTCTTATTTCTATTCTTACATACAACATTTTTGCTATGTACTCGGAGAGCCTTTGGTATGGTTTTAAGAACCAGAACATTACACAAATCATCCTAAGAATGAAGAATAACAAAGGGGTAGCCTGATAAACCAGTAAACCATTTTCAAATATTTTTCATGGAGAAATGTCACAATGTTTCCGGTATTAACTATTTTCACTTCAACCAGATGACATAGTCTTTCCTATGCCAAGACTTGAATGATCTTTTAAAAAAAATCACTCTCCAGATTAACACAGAATGTTCATGATTCAATGCAAGTTGGAAATAAGCTTAAAGATCCAACTGCTAAATAAAAAAGGTAAGTAGGGACAAGACTATATATATATATAACACACAATTTTATATGATAAAATAAGTAAATAAAGTAAAATCACTTTCACAGCTCCTGCACCAAAACAAAAAAAAATCCTAACTACTGTTAAAAAAAATCAGATAGCCTTATATTTCAATAGTTTTAACTTTTCAGTTATTTATGTGTAGATGTGTGAATATATATATCTACATAGATATATTAGATTGGTATAATGATCCTCGATTTAGATAAAGGGAAACTGCAAGTTTGGCATAGCAATCATGTATCTACCAAGGCCAGACAGCTAATAAATGTGAGGGAATTGGCCCTGGGTATTAGTGTATATGGTTATATTATGTGGGTAGTAGGGATATTTTTTTAAAACAAAGCAAAAATCTTGATTTTGTTTTTGCATGAAACCTCCTAATTTTTAAACATTGGCAAAAACAAATAAACTATTTATAAATTTATAAATACTCAATTACATAGAGCTAGCAGGCCACTGCTTTCCAACCTGTGATATTCACTGGTCACCCAAAATCACACTGCTTTTTACTGGATGGAAGAGGGCCTACTGCTCAGGCCTTATTTATAGACAAGAAACCATACTATCTAAAACAAGCAGTGAAACAAGGATCCAAAATTCCAGAGAGCTTAAAGGATCTACAATCAAGGGGCGCCTGGGTGGCTCAGTTGTTAAGCATCTGCCTTCGGCTCAGGTCATGATCCCGGGGTCCTGGGATCGAGCCCCAAGTCGGGCTCCCTGCTCGGCAGGAGGCCTGCTTCTCCCTCTCCCACTCCCCCTGCTTGTGTTCCCTCTCTCGCTGTGTCTCTGTCAAATACATAAAATCTTAAAAAAAAAAAAAAAAAAGATCTACAATCAAAGCTCATAACAGAGAGCCATTTTTCTTCACTCTTTCCCCAAATTAATACCACCTCGCAAGTGTCACAGGCGGATGTGATACCAGCAGTCAGGCTCACTAGGGCAAGAAAGGAAGTGAGGCTGTGATCAGCTGTGATGCCCTCAGCTCCCTCCACCACATGGCCTCTTCCTCTGGCCCACGCGGTCCCCTTCCAGGCACACCTCACACTGACCCAGCTCCTGGCTGCTATTTACAGCAGCCTGTTGCTATTTGCCCTGCCTGTCACAGACACCCAGGAAGGTGAATGTCAGGGGATGAGTATTTACAAAGACTTGGGCTGGCCCACCTGATTTTATCCTCCAGTCTTTGCTGCCCCGTCGAGACTGCTGTTTGCTGAACTGGATTCTTACCTACTGCTTTCAGATCCTCTCCTCTCTGCTTCCTTAGGCTTAACCTCTCATCTGATCCCTTCACCCTGAAGCCACCTTAACCCAGCACTGACTACTCTGGGTCCAAAATAATTAAATCCTTAAGGAAAAGTAGACCACAAGTTCAAAAGATCATCATTAAATAACAAATTAAGTCCCTGAGCTCTTAGCATGACTGTTGAAATAATCTTAAATTCAACACAATTTAGGATTCTACTCACAGACTGCTGAATTAATAAAATCCTAGAACTTAATTAGTATCATAATTTTCAATGTAAATGTTTACAAGGTAAGCCATTCTAAAGGTTATAAAAATTGCTTAGAATTAACAAATACTACTACAGAGTGATAAACTTTGAACAAGGAATCTATGTTAGCACAATTAGCTCTCCTAAAGTAACCTATTAAACATTAAAGAAAAGCAAATTTGCAAGCTATATACCAAAAGTTTGCTTGCATCATTTATTTTACACTCAGTACACTTTAACCACAAAAAAATGTTAGAAACGATGGTTAATTTCCCAGGCTAGCCCTCAAAAGTACATTTACCTATGGAAGAGCTGAATACTGTATATCTGCAGAAAAATATAACTGCTAGGGCAATAAGATATAAACAAAGTTGATAACCAATAAGATAAAATGGCATCTTTCTTGTTTTTTAATATGAAAAGTAGATTTAAGGTATGATAATAGTGGAAAGAAGCAGGAAAAAGAAAAAGACATTTAGTGAATGCTTAATTTGTGCCAGATTCTCTACATAAATTGAAAATAAAGGCAACTCAGTGGCCTCCTCCAAAAACCTGTTTTGCAACTAGAAATTAAAGTTTGTACCTACTAGTAAAATAATGCACTACCATTTCTGTTACAAAATATACATGTAAAAATTTAAATAGTAAGAGAGAGATAAAGTGACAATTATTTCTGAAATGATTATATAGAGTGTGCTTTAAAGAACCTGTGTTCACTAAAATATTAATAAATTTAATAGTTAATGCTTCATTTTTTAAGTATCTTGATTTAAAAGCCTTGTTGTGAGTTCAGCTATTTTTTTGTTGTTGGTTAAAAAAAAAACCTTTATGGAAGTATAGTTTACAATCAATGAAAACATCTTAAATGCACAGGTCAATGATTTCAACAACTGTCCTCAGCTGTATAACCATGACACACACAATCCAGGTGTCCCTCTCCCCAAAAGGTTCTCTTGTGCACCTTCCCAGTTAATCCCAAATGTCTCCCTCCTCCCCATTAAGTCTGAGGCAACCACTGATATGCCTTCTGTCACTGTGGAATAGACATCTTTCCAAGAGCTTCATATAAATAAAATCATGTACAGCTGTTTCAGTTCTTGATGTTAATGGGTGTTGTAACTTAAAAAGATACTTTACTCTGATAAGTAAATGCAAATGCAGTAAGGATTACACTCATTTTCTTTCATCCCATCCAGCAATGATGGACATTTGGTTAGTAAATCTCAAATTCTAATCAGATGTTGTTAAAAACTAACAGGGAAAGTGCTGCACATTTTTAAAATGTTTAGCAAATAAGTTTAGGATCCACTGAAACTTTATTTAAATGATTTTAAAGTGGGTTATAACATTTTGTTTTTTGACTATTAATATAACACTTGACTTTGAAAACTATGTCCTTAAAGGGAAAAGACCATTCATTCTGCCTTCTCAGTAGGAAATTGGTTTCAGGATAACCAAATTGGTTTCAGCCTCAACTGGAAGAGGGGAAGCTCAATTCCCATAAAAGAAAGCCAACTAATAAATGAAGGATGAATAAAATAATCAGAAATTATAGTTACATTGAAACCGTAATAAAATTGATTGAGGTAAGTACTATTAATTGTTTAAAACACTAGATGCAAGGTTGGATGGGGAACTGAACATACAAATAGTTCCAAAATAACACCATATGGAATCCATAAAGTCATAAAGGAGAAGACCATACACTGAAAGAATTTGAAGGTTAGCACTGAATTCAGTGGTCATTTTTAGCATCCTTAATGGTAATTTAGGTATTATATGTTTTCTGATACGATGTAACATATACTACTAATGCAGGAGCCTATAGACTTAACTTCCGGTTCACGAGACATACAGAGAATGGAGAAACAAGTTAAAAAATACCACAAGGAAGAAACCAGAAAAATTCAAAAGGTGGAACACTCCACAAGAGATCTGGTCTCTTCCATAAATCAGTGTTAGCAAAAAGGGACCATGCACGTGTGAGAGAGATTAAGGGCACAACAATCACACACAATGTATGGTCCTGGATTAGGTATTGCTTTGGACATTTTGGATCAACGGAGGAAATATGAATATAATATAATCCAGGTAGCGAGATGATGGAGTATGGATTAAAATGGAAGAATGGGCCACTGACCGAAAAAAAAAAACCAGGTGATAAAACTGTCCTGGTGAGCATAAAACATATGGTATATTACACATACATATGCACATGTCCTGCTCTTATAAATACAAAAGAGGGTTCTTTTTAAGGAACGTTTTCTAAATTTCTCAAGGGTATAAATATGGGTTTTGACATGACATTTTTCACAACAAAATGACAAAACAAAGTCTCAAACTTTTATTTTCAAAATACTCTCTTCACTATCATGAATTTGTTTTGAAAGGCACTTGCTTTTCCACTTAAAATGTCACCTGTACTTCCAATGACAGGTTAAATACCACTATCCCTCCAAATCTGGCTAGGTAATAATCACTGACTTATCACAACAAGGTAAACTTACTACTTCCTAAAATGATGTGATACACTTACCTTTTTGTAAAAAGAAAAACTCAGGTATCTTTTATATTCTTCAACTCTTCTACAGTGAGTGAGTACTTTTACTTTCACCATAATTTGTTAACAAAGCTCCTACCATTTCAGATAGTTGGTGAAACCATTCACTAGGCCACATAAAGTGCAATACTGGGAAATACACACATTGAAGACAAATGAATAGTTAGGCCAATAATCTCACTTCCATCACAAGTGGCACCTGACCATCTGACAGAAGGGACTAACAGAGCATGAGCGTATCAATCCAGTTTTAATAGCTGAGTATTTTGACTATCTGCAAAACCTAACCTCCTCTGTTTTTAAGACAAAAAAATAAATAGAAGTACTGACACTTCATTCTCAAGCCTCCTCCACACTCCATATTAGGTCCTTTTGAACACATGAAGATGGAGAGGGCATTCCTTTCAGAGGCCCCGAGTGTAAAAGGATGGAGAGAGAATTAGTCCATTCAGAATACTTCCTTCCTGACAGTTCTTCCTCCAGATTTTTTGTCCTAACATTACTGCACCATCTTCCAGGTCAATCACTAAAAAGCATTACTATTTCCAAAATTCCTCAACAACTCCAGAAAAGGTTATCAAGGCTGCAGACCAATTTTTAGGGAACTCTTCACTCTTTCTAAAAATCTTTAATCAGAGGATTCAGACTTCAACCAGATCAAATTCTCACCTCAAATCCATCAAATCCACACTTGATGTTTAATCTTTTGAGGTATCTATACTCTCCTTTGCTACTATTAATAAATTTCCTTTTCTGGGGCACCTGGGTGGCTCAGTCGGTTAAGCGTCTGCCGTTGACTCAGGTCATGATCCCAGGGTCCTTGAATTGAGCCTGGAGCCCAAAGTCGGGCTCCCTGGTCAGCAGGGAGCCTGCTTCTCCCTCCCTCTCGGAACCCCCCACCTCCACTCGTGCTCTCACACAGTCTCTAATAAATAAACAAAATCTTTAAAAATAAATAAATAAATAAATAAATATCCTTTTCTTAGAAGTTTTGCTCCTGTTTTCCCACCTAGCATCATTTCAACTCCAAGCTCCTACTTCAGCCAACCAGTCATGGCTGCAAAGACTTTTGCTATAGCCAAGAGCTATAATCCTCCTGGCAAGCTGGCTTCTAACTGAGCAGAGGAATGAACTCAAGTGAATGTCCAAATTGCTTACCTGGCACTTTCTTAATCAGTGCTAATCTGAGAGCGTAAAATCCTGAAAGGATTTCTAACTCTAAATATGTTAAATATAGAAAAATAAACTTCTACATGCCAAAATGCAACCATAAACAAAGTCAAAAGGCCAATACCAAACTTAGAACAACTATGACAACAAATTTTCAGTAAATATGCCAAGGGGTCATTGTTTTATCGCTAGCAGTAAAAAACAACAGCAATAAGATTTTAAAGGGGCGCCTGGGTGGCTCAGCCGGTTAAGCAATAAGATCTTTAAAAAGAGATTTCTTATTTATAAAATTATCAAGCACTTTTTTTTTTTTTTTTTAACAAAACCTGTGGTTCCCACCATGCTCACAGCCACCCTCTCTGGCGGTTCTTCACACTGAAGTTACCATGTCTGGCTCCCTGAGACCCGTCCCTGCCTGCCCCCTGCCTCCACCATCTTGGGGACATCTCATCTGACCAGAGACAAATAAATGACTGACACAAGAGCAGCCCAGGCAGAGCTCTGTATGTTCTATTCAGAAGCACATTCTCTTGAATGGAATGTCTTTAGCCATTTCCTCCTGGATAATGTAAAGACTTTTACTGTCACACTAAGGGCCATATCTCCAGGCCTTTAATATTTTACAAACCCCAAGAATTCTGGCTGCATCTCTTTTTCTGTAAAGCTGTCATGATTTATTCTAATCCATGAGGTTCCTCTCCCCAGCAAGGGGCTAAGTAATGGCACCAAATGCCCCAGCCACCTCTCCATGCTCTTTTTCTTTAGAACTTGCATAGGCTTTTTTTTTTCCCCCCTAAGAATTTTTGTTGCTAAGCATAATAAAAAACCAGGAGAGATGGGGGGAAAAAACAAACAAAAGCACCACATCTGGGTAAGTTTAAGAAGTCAAATTTTAGTAGACCTAATCTACCACCTGTGTTTCACACATTCAGAGATGGTAAGAAAACTTAGAGCTAGCCCAGAAACATTTCTTCTGTGAGCACAAGAGGAAAACAAAAGCAAAAAGGCTTTAATCACATTTGCTAATGATTTACCTTAAACACAGAAAAGGAATTATGAAATGTTTAGGTGCAATCTCAGTACCACCAACTTCTGGTTTAATCGCTGCATATTCCAAATTATTAAACTATATACCAGAAAATAATTTTCAAAAGGAGGAAAGCATGACAGAGGCAAGGAGCAAGTTGGGGGAAGGAAAAACTTATCTAAAGAACTTCAAAAACAATCCCCTTATGGTGGGTGGGAGTAGAAGACACATCCACTCACTATTCTCCAGTGAACAGGATAGCTAACTTCCACACCCACAAACAAAAAGATAAGGGGCACTATTCTGGAGGAGCTCTTTGCCTACTCTGGAAAAACTGTTGCTAAGGTACTCCTGCAGATGAATGTACTAGGCAGTGATAAAATGTGATTCTAAAAACAAAGATCTTCCATGATGCTTATAAATAAATGAAATTTGTAACTCTTGAATAAATACTGGCTATTCCAAAGCTTATTTTCCAATGATTGAAATAAACCTCGGGACACCTGGGTGGCTCAATCAGTTAAGCATCTGACTTTGGTGCAAGTCATGATCCCAGGGTCTTGGGATTGAGTCCTGCATCGGGCTCCTTGCTCAGTGGGAAGTCTGCTTCTCCCTCTCCCTCTGCCTGCTGCTCCCCCTGCTTGTGCTGTCTCTCTCTCTCTCACTCTCTAACAAATAAATAAATATCTTTAAAAAACAACAACAACAAATAGACCTCTCAATGTCTTATGTAACCTACAAAGTATGTAACCTTTTCAAGACAACACTGACTCAACATGTCCTCATTCTAGATGTTTTCATGAGAATGGAGAGAATCCATAAGAATAGACTTAAGAATCACACCTTAGTTAGGAAAAATTGCCTATATTCAAATTATAAAGCACTCTTACCTCATGTGATACACTTTGATGTTTTTCTAGAAAAAAAATCAATTATTGGTCCTGACTCCACTTTCACAACTTCACTAAATGGATCATGGGTTTATAAAAACACAGCTTCGGGGGCATTATTTTCTAACCTTAAGTGCTATAACACATAAAAAGGTTTTCACAGTAGTTGGTCAATTTAAAAAAAAAATAGGCTTTTAAAAGAACAGTTTTAGGTTCAGAATAGCAAAGCTAAGTAAAAGGTACAGAAATCTTCCATATACCCTATCCCCCCCAAATATGCACAGCCTTCCCTGTTGGTCAAATCTTTAAAAGCAAAACATGTTCTTTCTGGAAAGAAATCAAAATATTATCTTAGAAAAAGTAATTTCAAAATTCCAACTACAATTTAAAGTACCACTGTTGTATGCATTTTTACTAATATGTTAGGAAATCAGTTAAATACTTACCATATAACATCCAATAAGGAAAGCAGCATTCGCTTGTTTTCTCTGATCAGAGCCAGTAAAATGAATAATTTTCTTCCTCATCATTGTGATGGACTACATAAAGATAAGCAGGTATTAGTATTTTCTCTTTAATTTCAAGTTTTCTAAAACTTCATTTTGTGATGAAGATAAATTCCAAACCTTACAATGTGTAAGCATTCACCTTAGCAAGATCTTTAAAATGATTAACTTTGATGCCCCAAAATGCTATGTACCTTCCCATAAAAGACATGTTCTTGGATTAAGATGAAAGTACAGTTAAGGGGTGGGGAGGGGACATGAACAGATATATGCTTGGAGTATAAACTCTGAAAGAATACATAAGATGCTGGAAAAGGCAGTGAGGGGGAGGGAGACTTTTCTTTCCTTTTCCTGTTTGTGGTTTTAAATCAATTCCCAAAACCGTCATAATTAAAAGGGTATATTAAAACAGGCAAAAATAATTCATTCTGTTAGAAATCAAGATGGTGAACGGGGTAAGAGGGCAGGGTGAGGGTGGAGCAGAGATAAGAGAGCAAAAGTGGGCTCTTATGTGGTGGTGCTAATGTTGTTCTTGATTTGATGACCAAGATGATTACCTACATATATTCAGTTTGTGAAAATTCACTGAACTGTGCACTCAAGATCTGCACCTATTTCTGTACATACATTATACTTCCATAAACAGTTAAATAAAAAGGGTATGGAATTTAAAAACCAAAAAAGCGTATGATTATAGTTAGCACCTCCTCACCTGTATTTCACTAACGTGAGCAGAAACAGATTCAGGTAAGCATAAGGAAAAGGATATATTCAGTTCAAAAAGCACATATTTCTTGGTTTCTGTGAGTCAATGATGAACGTGTACATATTTTCCTTTAGTTGTTTACATAGAATAAGAGATCCAAGTTGATTTTAAAAAACAAAAACAAAACCCAACCAGCCATAGAGAAACATAAGCACAAGACACTTTAATTCAAACTCTCAACACACTTTTGTCACTAATTGAATAGGCAGTAATGTTTCCATCAGGTTGGATGGTCAACACCCTGAAAGTTGTTCTGGTAAATGATAAAAAGTTAAAAAAAAAAAAAAAAGGGACCAATATGCCAATATATTCTTGGTTGAGTCAAAGGATAAAAGGTGGAGTACAGGAAAGAAAAAAAAAAAAAAGTCTTTCAAAATTAAAGCAAAGAAACACAAGGTGGGGGGCGGGGCCCTCAGGGAGGAAATGATTTTTAGCTTCCCAGCCCTGTATGAACAAAAGACCTGCCATTAGCAACTGGAAAAAAGGAGGAAGGTGTGGACATAAATATACAAGGCTATAAATGTTTATATTCCTATTCAAGAGAAAAATAAAGTCCAGAAAGAAGAGTCTCCATCTCTACATAAATCTGTAGGGTAAACAATAATATAAAAAAGAAAAGGCAACTCTCCAACTTCTATTTCGCAGACTAGTAACTCCTTTGACAGGTGCTTCTAACATTCATAACGGGGAATTTTAGGTTTGAGGCTCAAGGAAAAAAAAATCTGCCTTACTCACTCATAAATTTGTAATACAATTTAAAATTTAATTGAAAATAAATTTTATTTCTTCTGTGTATTAGTATGGTAAGTTATCAATTGGATGAAGTTGTTTTTTAAGAACTACCTACCCTTAAATCCAGTATTTTCTACTTGAGAATTTACAGTGACTAATTTGGAATTGCTAGCAGTACATAAACACTTTTTATTGATGTGACCATAACTTAGAAGTTTTTTAAATAAAGGAATGGGGTCTGAGTTCAAAGTAATAGAAGTACAATTTTGCAACTCTCACATACAGTCTTAAAGATACGCTGTTTGCTCTTGCTTTCCCTGCTCCTTAATGGTATGTATAAAGGTGGGGGTGAAGAGTCACAGGTAGTACAATATCATGGGAGATTAAAGATAGAATGGAAGTAAGATGAGCCAGTATTTTTTATTACTTTGCTAGCACTCTGTCAAAGTAAAGGCAGAAAGAACAATGACCAAAACAAGGAAAGTTCCTCTTGTTAGGTTTCAGTTCCATTAGATCAGACAGCAAGAGGTTTCAGGTTATTAACCAATTTCTACTTTGGCTTTTCAAGTATCTGAGCATCACCAATCCAAACCAGAACCAAATGACCCAATCAATCTTAAACCATTCAGTCAAAACTCTGGAAAACAAACATATATACAGTATGACTATATAAAACAAAAATCACATGTATGTCCCAAACACCACTGCAGTGAGAAATAAGACCTTTTTTTTAAAAAAATAAAAAACAGAGGTATGTTTTCCTTTCTTTTCCCTCCCCAGAATCAGGCTAACAATGATTACCTAAGTCAAATCTTAAGTAAAAAAGATTTTACCTTTAATTTCTTATTTATCTTGCAACAATATCTGTAAACCATTGCCAGATTGAGTGGTCCAAAATCTGCGTAGAAGCTTTAAAAATGAAAAACAAAAACATACATATACATTCTAGATCCTCTAAATATAAATGCCTTTTTGGAACTACAAGATCCATCTAAGACAAGAAAGCATACACCAAATTGTTATCGGTCATACAGCTCAATGATACTGCTGTACTAGTGGTAAACTAGTGGTATTCTGGTAAGGAATGCCTATTAAAAAATATGACAAATGCTACAAGGCTTAAATCTAGCCTCAATAACATCTGAATAAAAAAGCCGTTTTTCCACATTTTACTTATTAGTATACTAGTTTATATCTCATTGTACTTTAAGCTGCTAGAATTTCAAATATAAATTGTTATATTTAGGAAGCTTCCTTCATTTTGATATTTTCCCTAAGGATCTACCTTATTACCAGGGTTATACTACAAGAAAAAAACATTCTGCAATTATCAATCAACAGATTTGTAATTTTCCAAGGCTATTCTATTTATAAACATACCTTTAGATTCTTCAAAATAAAAAAGTTACTAGCAATCATTTAAAAAGCAGTACTTACTTCTCATATTCAAGTTCATTATCTATGCTGAAATAATGTACATTTGATGAACTCTTTGGTCTGCTGTAGAGAATGGCAAAACAAAGGCGATCTGAAATGGAAAAATTGCAATGTTCCTTCCTTCAGGTTATTAAAAAACGTTTCACATATCATGATGCAACTCTTTTCAGATGAAGTCAAATTTTTATTTTTTCCATGCATGGTAAGAGTGCCAATGGGTAATTCAAAGTGTTCTGCTATTTTGGTAGGTAACAATAAATAAGCAACATTTTTAAAGGAGAAATTGTCTTAAACCATGAATTTCAATAGCCGTAAGTAATTTTTCACATAGCAATATGGCTAGATTTCTAGAGGAACCTCTAATTACAAAACTTTGGTTCCCCTGGGCTAAGAAATTTTAGCAAACAGCAGCATGCATTTGATAGCTAAGCAGATTACTTGCGCTATGTTTTGCTAGGTTTTCAAGTCATCCTAAAAGTCATTTGAATAGGAAACTGTATTTTTTTAAATAGAAGCTAAAGAACGCTATCAAAATCGCTGCAAAATTAACGTTTACTGCTATAGGACACACAACAAAACAAACCATGTGTTTATTCGACTGTTCTTAGGGATCACTACTTTTGTAATTAGACAAATTACCATTACAACAGCAGCAATGAGAGGTTTCTCCAAGATGAGTGTGAGATGAACTTGTGTTGCATAAATGCAGTTAGGCTGCTGTGAAGTTTAGCAAGAATGGTAAGGAGCAGTATTGCTCAGAGGCTCCACCCCTCCTCCCCTGCCTCACCCCCAAAAAAGTTGCCTAAAAATCCACGGGGAAGCAGTCACTTGCAATACCTACTAGAAGTAGTAAGTAGTGCTAATAGAATACTTACTTAGACTCAGATTGTGGCAAAATCAAGTACAGCCTTCAAAATAGTAAAAAACAAAGAACGCCAGCTGGCACCCTTTCCCCAAATGGTAATTTAAACAATTTTTGTCTGCAATTCAACTCACACAATCGCTGTAATTATTTCCTTGCAAACTCCTCAACTGAAATGTCTTACAACCACAAACTCTCAAACAGATGACGGAGCTTATATCTTTCCAACCACAAATGATCCTTGATCCCCGTGCACAGAGTGACCTGGATTTTGCTCCCATGGGTGAGTAGGGGCAACTCCTCTGCCAGCCAGGGGTGTAAGGACACCAAGTTCCCAACTGCACACGTCTGTGCGGATTCGCCCCAAAGCAAGACCACGTCTGGGGACGAGGAGTCCCGGGACGCCACCCACGCCTTTGAGACAGCATCGGCCCGGCCCCGAAGTTGAAGGGCGGCTCTTGGCCGGCAATAGGCGCCTCCTTGCCTCCCCCGGCACGGCCTGACACCCCCTAAATACGGTTGTCACAGCGGCTCCCGGGACAGACAAGCTCCGCGCCACCGCACTCACCTTTGATCACCTCCGCCACCAGAGGGGTCCCTGCGCCCTCCCGGCTCATGACTCCAAAGCATCTGGAAGGCGGGGCGGAGGGAAAGACTGGGTGGCCAGGGAACAACCAGCCGCTGAGAGAGGAGGCGCCACGACCACACCCCCAAAGTTTAAAAAAACAGAGTTTAAAGGGCAGGGCACAGCGACGCCCCTCGGCCACCCACCACACAGCAGACGCGGGCCAGCCAACCCCGGAAGTTCAAAACTTCTCAAACGTCCCCAAACGGAGCGGCGAGGGAGTGGGGCGCAGAAACCAGCCCCAGCCGCCCGGGCTGAGCCTCGGCCCGCCCGGGGCCGCCGGGCGGTAGTCTGCAGCCAGTCGTCTGCAGCGCCAGGCCTTGCCCGGCAGCAATTTTGCATTTGAAGTCGGGGCCTGCAGCAAAGCGCGGGAGAGGCGGACGCCAGCCTCGTAAAAGCAAGTGGCTCCAAAAGCCATTAAAAGGACTTCTCAGAAGAGAAGGGCTCGGTGGGGAACCTGCCAAGCGACGCGGGGGGTCCTCCCACAGCCGCGCACTCAGCTGCCCTCGCCGCCGCCGGTAGGGGGCTCTGCGGCCGGAGCGTCACAGACGGGGCGGGGGAGGCAGGGTCCTGGGCCGGGACTTCCTCCACTCCTCGGTCGGGTCGGGTCCAGACCCGCTGGGTGCCGGGCTCGCGCGAGTGCTGGCGTCTCATCTAAAATGTGCTCTCCAAAACTGTTCAGGATTTAAAGGTAAGCCTAAAAACTGAGGCCATGCGGTCCTTTAAAGGCCTTAGATTGCGCCTCAAGAAAACACTGGGATGTTGAAAAAATTCGGACACAATACTAAGCATCCATTTAAAGTATTTTCTAAATCTATGCTACTGTGTTAGTCTCAAGTGAAAAAAAATTAAGATACAGTGTGAGTATGATCCCGATTTTGTTATATATATTGGTGCTGGGGCCATGGCTGATTTTAGTTTCCCCCTGTTATTTTTCCAAATTTCTTACAGAAAAGTATTGCTTTATGCATGAAAAAATTTGTAATGACTCTCCCTTACAACGAAAGGCAATACAGTACAACTCTTTCCCCCAAATTAGAGTCTCGATACAACATACGCATTATATCACAGTATATACATCTTTGCATCAAAAGTAAGAGGCGCCTGGGTGGCTCAGTCGTTAGGCGTCTGCCTTGGGCTCAGGTCATGATCCCAGGTTCCTGGGATGGAGCCCCACATCGGCCTCCCCACTCCACGGGAAGCCTGCTTCTCCCTCTCCCACCCCCCCTGCTTGTGTTCCCTCTCTTGCTGTGTCTCTGTCAAATAAATAAATAAAATCTTAAAAAAAAAAAAAAAGTAAGCCTGCATACCTCCTAACCTTATTCTAAAATTTCCTGACAGATCAAAGACTTTAAATGTAAAAAACAACAATGAATTATTTCTGTACTCTCCAACTGGGCCTTTCTAAATGAAACAAAATCTAAAAGCCCAGAATCAACTACAAAATTGATAGACATTTTTAAAATGGTCTTCATGGCAAATAAACATAGAAAGCCGAAAGATAAACTGGAAAAATATTTTTAAATTCATCTCATGTTGATGCTGAATTTCAAAATACAAAAATGCAAACTGAAACTACAAGGTACTATTTTGCCTTCAGACTGGCAAAAATCAAAGGAGTTTCGTAAGGCATCGTGTTGGTGAGTCTGTGGGGAAACAGGCACTTTCTCTCACGTTTCCTGTGGGTAGGAATATAAACTGGGACAACCTCCTGAAGGGCAAGGAAGGGCAATTTGGCAGAAATTTTCAAGACTGAAAACTGGCTAGACTGCCAAGATAGGGGGTGCCTAGGTGGCTCCGTCCGTTAAGCGGTGGGCCTTCAGCTCAGGTCATGGTCCCAGGGTCCTAGGATGGAGCCCTGCATGGGACTCCCTGCTAAGCGGGGAGTCTACTTCTCCTTCTCCCCCTCCCCCGCCACTTGTACACTCTCTCACTCAAATAAATAAATTTAAAAAAAAAGATTGCCAAGATAGGCTATTTAAATACTACCATTTCTACCGTTTATTTGAGTGTATGTAAAGTATATATACACATTTGTATGACCGTACATGAAATCTTGCATAGCAAATCTCAGGAAGGATATACAAGAAACTGGTAGTAGTGGATGCCTTACAGGGGGAAACTGGGTGTTCAGAAACACAGAAGGGTGAGATTTATGCCTTTTTAAAACTTTAAAATTTTGAACCATATATTACCTATTCAAAATTATGAAGCTTTTGAAAAGTGAACTTGCAGGCTAACAGTGTTTTTCCAAAGTTTACTCTTCGTCAAGATACAAAACATACTGTATGCACAGTACAGGGCAACCTGGAAAATGTCCTTTGCACACATTTAAAAAAGAGAACTAGTAACTTCTTCTGAATTCTACCTATATATATCTTGAAATCCAGTTTCTTTTAACAAACCCAAATAGAACTGGGAATACCTAGAAGGAAGTGGGAAGAGATGTTTATATATTACAGGGAAGAAAAAAAGAATCACTGATTTTTGATGTCCAATTATCCTTGTAGAATATATTCTCAATACTCTATTGTTAGAATAATATTGCAATAAACTGTTACAGAGACTAGAGTGCTATGATGAGAGCTATTTACTAGAAACTACCTGGAGCTAGAAACAGGGATCTTTACAAAGTTCTGCTTAAAGGTTCATGATTAAACTTATAAACCCACTATAAACCCACTTATCTTCCACTTAATGGTTCTGTTGTCAAGAACAGAAAACTGAAGTTTTAAAGTAATAAACCTTCTTGCCTATTTACGCCTGTCACATAATGCTGCCTCTCTTGCTTCCCTGAGTAATACAATACAGAAGGAATTGAAATCTCACCATTTTAAAAATGTTAACAGAAACATTCAACATCCTCACGCCAAAGTTGTTTGTTTTGTCTTGGCTTTTTTAATCTTTATTTAACTATGTTAAATAAGTGAAAAACATTTTCCTGCATAACAAATATTTGGGGATAATTAAACAGAGGGGTATGATCTAAACCAAGTGAGAAATACATGTAGGAGTCAGGTGGCACTGATAATACGGTATATACCACCTTTTAACAGAAAAGATTAAAAACTCTACTTGGACATAATGGACACAATGGATTTCCTACTATTTCTCTTTACCCCTGGAACTGGACTGACTTCACAGATCTTGGAAGAGCAGCTGGAGACTTGACCAGCTTCCCTCAAGGATAAGGGAGCTCACTAGAAGACAAGCAGAAAGGAGGATTCCATATACCTATGGAACAAAAGAGAACAGGTTAAAAAAAAAAAAAAAACAAACAGTCTCCACCTGAGAGAGAAGGCAACAGAGACATCAAGCTCTCATCTGCATGAGAGCACACATCTTTGAAGGGAAGAAGTGACCAAGAGGAGCAGAGGAAGAATGTTCACGAAAGTACTGATTTAAAAAAAGAAAATAGGGCGCCTGGTGGTTCAGTTGGTTAAGCGAATGCCTTCGGCTCAGGTCATGATCCTGGAGTCCCGGGATTGAGTCCCGCATCGGGCTCCCTGCTCGGCAGGGAGTCTGCTTCTCCCTCTGACCCTCCTCCCTCTCATGCTCTCTGTCTCTCATTCTCTCTGTCTAAATAAATAAATAAAATCTTTAAAAAATAAAAAATAAAGAAAAAAAGAAAATAATGACAGCGAGGAATTATTGAGAATTTAGTGCCAGGTATTGTATTAATAAGCTCATTACAACCTATGAGGTAGATACTACTACTGCTACAATCAGTATTTTTCAGGAAGTGAAACCTAACCTTAAAGAGGCAAAGTGACTAACCTAAGCAAGGTCCCTAAACCTGTAGTAATGTAGCAGAATTAGGACAGGCTATTGGATTGAAGCCTTAGATTTTTAAAATCCCTGCCTCAGAGACTTGCCCTAATATAAAGCATGAATAATTAAAACAATATGATTTTAGCACAGCAATAGACAAATACGGACCTAGGCATATATGAAAACTTAGTATATGAGGAAATGATATTTCAAGTCAATAACAAAGAAGGCCTTATTCAATAAGGGGAAAATATCTACATGTATAAAAAGAAAGTGAGATTCCCATCTTACCTATTATATAGAAAAAATACCAGATCACATAACTTAAAAAGATGTCAGATAACTATAAAAATATATTGAATAGTTTTACAATTTAAATGGGGGAATTTTGGGGGTGCCTGGGTGGCTCAGGTGGCTAAGTGTCTGCCTTCGGCTCAGGTCATGATCCCAAGGGTCCTGGGATCAAGCCCTGCATCGGGCTTCTCCCTCTGCCTGCCGCTCCCCCTGCTTGTGCTCGCTCTCTCTCACTCGCTATCTCTCTCTGTCAAATAAATAAATAAATAAAATTTTAAAATGAGGAATTTTTAAGCATGACACAAAACTCAAGCCATAGAGGTAACAAATAGAAACTTAGGGGGAAATTATATAATACAGGGTTAATCATCACAACAGATAAAAAGTACCTACAAAACAATGTAACAACCCAATAGAAAATAAAACTCTATGAAGGCTATAAACAGCCAATTCAGAAAAGTAATACAAATGGTCAATAGCATATGAAAGGAAAAATCTTCCCAGTGGCTCATCAATTAAAAAAAAAAAAATCCATCATCATGAACAGATTACAGAAGCAAGCCACATGATTATCTCATTAAATACAGAAAAAGGAATCATTAAAATCAAGTCAGTTCCAATTAAGTCTTTGTATAATGAGCCTAAAGGAGAACTTCCTTAACCTGATAAAGAGTATCTTCCATATACTTCTAGCAAATATCGTACTTCATGCTTTAATGTGTAAGCATCTCCCTGAAATAAAAAACAACTCCTATCATTACAATAACTGGAAGTTCTGGCTGATGCCAAGAAAAGAAAAAGAAATGAGAGAGAACTGGAAAGGAACCAATTGTCCTTATTTACAGACAATGATTATCTTCCTAAAAAATACAAGAGAATCTGTAGACAAACTATTAAATGACCTAATAAACTTTTGCAAAGTTTCTAGATATAGATGGTTAACATACAAAAGCCAAGAGTTTCTCTATATATTTGTAATAACCAATTAGGAAATATAATAGAAAAAAATGTGCATATCCTTTATGAATATATGGGAAGATAAAGCAGGTTTATAATTGGGAAGATACACTATCAAAAGATGGTGATTACCCTCAAACTAAAGGCAATTCTTACTAAAAGCTCAATAGAGCTTTTCGTGGAACCTGACAAGCTGATCCTAAAATTAATCTAGACGATCACAGGGCCAAGAAGGACTGAGACCACTTTGAAAAGGAAAAGGAAAGGGGAACCGACTGGGTGGCTCAGTCAGTGAAGCGTCTGCCTTCTGCTCAGGTTCATGATCCCCGGACTCTGGGATCGAGCCCCGGGTCAGGCTTCCTGCTCAGCGGGGAGCCTGCAGCTCCCCCTGCTTGTGTGCGTGCTCCGTGTCTCTCGCGCGAGCATGTGTGCTCTATCTCTGGCAATAAATAAATAAAATCTTTAAAAAAAAAAAAAGGAAAGGAAAGGGGCCATTGCCCTACCAAATACTAAAACTTACAATAATCTGGCACAGATAGAATAGACAAAAGGTAAAGACGAGAGCCCAGAAAGAGGCCACGTATACGTGGAAACTTCATATATGGCAGAGATGGAATTACAGATAAGTAGGAAAATTAAGAATACTCAATGCAGGGCACCTGGGTGGCTCAGTCGTTAAGCGTCTGCCTTCGGCTCAGGTCATGATCCCAGGGTCCTGGGATCGAGTCCCACATCGGGTTCCCTCCTCGGCGGGAAGCCTGCTCTCCCTCTCCCACTCCCGCTGCTTGTGTTCCTGCTCTCGCTATCTCTGTCTCTGTCAGATAAATAATAAATAAAATCTTTAAAAAAAAAAAAAAGACTTTTGGGCGCCTGAGTGGCTCAGTTGGTTAAGCGACTGCCTTCAGCTCAGGTCATGATCCTGGAGTCCCAGGATTGAGTCCCGCATCCGGCTCCCTGCTCAGCAGGAAGTCTGCTTCTCCCTCTGACACTCCCCCATCTCATGCTCTCTCTGTCTCTATCTCATTCTCTCAAATAAATAAATAAAATCTTAAAAAAAAAAAAAAGAATACTCAATGCATGGTATGGGGATAACTGGGTATACCTATTGTCAGGGATGGTAGGAGGGAAGAAGATTTGATCTCATATCATATGTCACCTGTCCCCAAAGAAGAAAAAAATCTCAGGTGGACTAAAATCTTAGATACGATAAGAAAGCTTTAAAAGTTTTAGAATATAGAAAAATAACAGCAAAGGGATGGATTAAAAAAAAAAAAAAAAAAAAAAAAAGGAATTAACTATAAAGCAAAAGTTAAAAAAATTTGGTAAAATGAAGATTTGATGCTTCTGTTCAATACAAGACCCCATAAACAAAATTTTTAAAAAGAATTGACAACTAGGAAAAGATAAGTACAATGCATAAAAGGAAAGAGGATTAGTATCAGAATTTACAACCAACTATAAGTCAGACAAAAAAGCTAACACCCCAATAAATATGGGCAGAAGATGGGAATAAGAAATTCACAAAAGACACGTAACTGTTCTTTTTAGGACCTATGAGTATGAGGATGGTTTTAGTCTATGCTATGCCTTGTGATGAACTGAGTTTATTGCTCAGGGAAAGCTATGGCAACAACTAACCCCGAAATCTTAATGATTTAGTTCACTCCAACAGAGGCTTATATCTTGTTGGTGCTACATGTCCATCATCGGTAGGGGGTGGAGGCTCTATCCTACACAGTCATCCAAGGATCCAGGATGATAAGAGGCTCCATCAGTTAGCAGATGCACCATCTGGAATTTATCCTTGTGGTTGGTTGTCCAATTAGCCAGTGGCTGCTTGCATAAGTAATTCCAGTTGCCTGCAGATCTAAATGCACACAGATATAAACCAAGTCCCATAATTTTATCAGTAATAATGCCTATATTTTAATCTTTATCTATTTAACTCCTGTGTTCCTCTATCAATTGGTCTGGAACTAAGGCAGGGAAAAGAGTAATCTTATCTGAAGAGATCCAAATATCTTCCCCCAATGTTACATTAGTCTCCATACTCACCTATATTTCTGAAATATTTTATAAATCAATTTTTTTTAAAAGGAAGCCATTAGAAGAACTACGAAGGTTTCCACACCTTCCAAATCATTACAGCAAGAGAAAATGAAACTAAGAAAATGTGATCAAGGCACCAAACAGCTAGGAAAAACATGGCAAAGAGAAAACAGAATGAGTTGGTAAGAGTAAGTCGAAACATATTAATAAAAATAAAGTGCAAAATAATTAAATTCATCTTTAAGATATTCAAATTGAATTTAAAAGTATATACTGTTTAATAAAGACTACTAAAACAAAGCCTATAGGGATTTCATTTAAATGAAAAGATAGAATATGGTACCCCATCTTACTGCACTTTGATTTATTGCACTTCACGGATACTATGATTTTTGCAAATTGAAGGTTTGTGGCAACACTGCATCGAGCAATCTCTTGGTGCCATTTTTTTCCCAACAGCATTTGCTCACTTTGTGTCTGTGTGTCACATTTTGGTAATTCTTACAATTACATCAAACATTTTCATTATTATTATATATGTTATGGTGATCTGTGGTCTTTGATGTTACTATTGTAATTGTTTTGGGATGCCACAAACCACATCCACATAAGATGGTGAACTTAATCGATAAATTTGTGTATTCTGTCTACTCCACCATTTCCCCATCTCTCTTCCCCCTCCTCACAACAATATTGGAATTAGACCAATTAGCAACCCTACAATGGCCTCTAAGTGTTCAAGTGAAAGGAAGAATTACACATCCCTCGCTTTAAATCCAAAGGCAAAAATTACTAAGCTTGGTGAGGAAGGCATGTCAAAAGCCAAGACAGGCTGAAAGCTAAGCCTCTTGCACCAAAATGCAGAGTTGTGAATGCAAAGAAAAAGTTCTTGAAGAAAATAAAAAGTGCTACTCCAGTGAACACATTAATGATAATAAAAGTGAGACAGCCTTACTGCGGATTTGGGGAAAGTTTTTGTGGTATGGATAGAAGATCACACTAGTCCTAACATTCCCTTAGGCCAATGCCTAAGCCATAGCAAGGCCCCATCTCTCCAATTCTGTGAAGGCTGAGAGAGATGAGGAAGCTGCAGCAAGAAAGTCTGAAGCTAGCAGAGGTTGGTTCATAAGGTTTATAGAAAGAAGCCATCTCCATGACATGTAAGTACAAAGTGAAGTAATTAATGAAGAGGGCTATACTCATCAGACTTTCAGTGTAGGTGAAACAGCCTTTTATTGGAAGATGTCATTTAGGACTTTCATAGCTACTGAAAAGAAGTCAATGCCTGGCTTCAAATCTTCAAAGGACAGGCTGACTCTCTTGTTAAGGGCTAACATAGCTGGTAACTTTCAGTTGAAGCCAGTGTTCCTCTACCATTCTGAAAATCCTAGGGCCCTTGAGAATTATGGTAAATCTACTCTGCCTGTGCTCTACAAATGGAACAACAAAGCCTGGATGGCAGCACATCTGTTTATACTATGGTTTACTGAATGTTTCAAGTCCAATGTTGAGAACCCTGCTCAGAGATAAAGATCCTTTCAAAATATTACTGATCATTGACAATGTTTCTGGTCACTCAAGAGCTCTGATGGAGATGTACAATGAGATTAACATGTTCATACCTGCCAACAAAACATCCATTCTGTAGCCCATGGTCAAGGAGTCATTTTGACTT
The DNA here is from genome assembly GCF_002201575.2 of Neomonachus schauinslandi. Lineage (NCBI taxonomy): Eukaryota > Metazoa > Chordata > Mammalia > Carnivora > Phocidae > Neomonachus > Neomonachus schauinslandi. The sequence continues at coordinate 30,206,808 of NC_058415.1, forward strand.
TCAAGTCTTATTATTTAAGAAATACATTTTATAAGGCTATAGCTGCCATAGACAGTGGTTCCTCTGATGGATCTGGGCAAGGTAAATCAAAAACCTTCTAGGAAGGATTCACTGTTCTAGATGCCATTAAGAACATTCATGATTCATGGGAAGAGGTCAAATTATCAACATAAACAGGAGTTTGGAAGAAACTGATTTTAACCTCATGGATGACTTTGAGGGGTTCATGACTTCAGTGGAAAAAGTAACTGCAGATGTGATGGAATAGCAAAAGAACTAGAATTAAAAGAGGAACCTGGACATGTGACTGATTGCTACAACTGCATGATAAAATGTATGAGGAGTTGTTCCTTATGGATGAGCAATGAAAGTAGTTTCTTGAGATGGAATCTACTCCTGGTGAAGATGCTGTGAAGATTGCTGAAAAGACATCAAAGGATGTAGAATATTATGGAACAGTTGATAAAAGCAGCCAGTAGGGTTTTAGAGGACTGACTCCAGTTTTGAAGAAAGTTCTGTTGGTAAAATGCTATCAAACAGCACTTCATGTTATGGAGAAATCATTCGTGAAAAGAAGAGTCAATCAATGTGGCAAACCTCACTGTTATCCTTTTTTAAGAAATTGCCACAGCCACCCAACTTTCACAACCGCCACCCAGATCAGTCAGCAGCCATCCACACCAGGGCAAGACTCTCCACCAGCAAAAAGATTTTGGCTCACTTAAAGCTCAGATGACGGTTAGCATTTTTTAGCAATAAAGTATTTTTTAATTAAGGTATACACATTGGTGTTTTAGATATAATGCTATTGCATACTTAAGAGACTGGACTATATAGCTAACATAATATTTATATGCACTGGGAAACCAAAAAGTTCATTTGATTTGCTTTATTGTGATATTCACTGTATTGCAGTGGTCTGGAACTGAGCCCACAAATATCTCCGTGGTATGCCTGTAGAATTCACAGCAAAAAGTAATAAAAAGATGAAGATGTTTCATGATTAAAGATATAATCTACCAAGAGATTACAACAATCACACATCTTATGACAACAGATTTAAAATCCATAAAGCAAAACTAGTGAAAATAGGAGAAATTAATAAATCCATAATCATAAAACACTAATGTACCTCCAAAAAATAAAATAAGGAATTAGAAGTTTGATCTAGTAAATACAGAATACTGTTTTCAACAGAGAACATAAACTTTGCAAATAGGATAGGCACTTAAGTCATCATGTATCAAGGTCACAAGGAAATCACAAGAACTTCCAGAAAGCAGAAACCATACGTCTGTACAGACCATACAATGACCAAAATACAGTAATATTTGAAACTTATTGATGAAAGGATAACACAAAAAAATCTATTTCTAAATTACATGCAACATAGAGAAATTAAAACAGAATTCGACACATTTAATGTCTATAAGAATTCATATTAAAATCTGTAGAATATGGTAAACAAAAATCTGAAGAAAAATGATCTGCTTACAAAATGTCTCCTTGTCACACTACTCATGAAAAAATAAACTGTACCTGATTAAAAAGCTGAACGTATAGTAATTCTGGTTTGCTACATCCCAGGCCATGGTAGGATTGCATATCCTGACTCCCTTATGGCTAAATGAGCAGAGGTGAGATATATATCGCTTCCAGGCCGGCCCATTAAATTGATGGTAAAAAACCCTGCAGAATTTTCTTGCCCTCTGACCAGCAGCATTCAAGATTATAGTCACAATACAAACCATTTTAGAAAACTGGCAGTGTCTAGGGGTGCCTGGGTGACTCAGTCAGTTGGGTGTCCAACTCTTGGTTTCAGTTCAGTCATGGTCTTATGGCTGAGGAATAGAGCCCCGCCTCAGACTCTATGCTTGGCAGGGAGTTTGCTTGGGATTCTTTCCCTCTCCTTCCCTCCCCCTCTCAAATAAATAAATAAATCTTAACAAAAAGAAAAAAAAAAAAAGATGGAGTGCCTGGGTGGCTCAGTCAGTTAAGCCTCTGACTCTTGATTTCTGCTCAGGTCAGATCTCAGGGTTGTGAGATTGAGCCCTGAGCATCAGGCTCCATGCTCAGCAGGGAGTCTGCTGGAGATTCTTTCCCTCTGCGCCCCCACCCCCCCCGCAGTGTGCGCTCTCTCTCTAAAATGGATAATTTTTTTTTAAAGATTTTATTTATTTATTTGACAGAAAGAGACTCAGCGAGAGAGGGAACACAAGCAGAGGAGTGGGAGAGGGAGAAGCAGGTTTCCTGCAGAGCAGGGAGCCTGATGCGGGGCTCAATCCCAGGACTCTAGGATCATGTCCTGAGCTGAAGGCAGATGCTTAATGACTGAGCCACCCAGGTGCCCCAAAAATGGATAAATTTTTTAAAAAAAGGAAACTGTCAGTGTCCGTAAAAAATGAACATCACACATTTTATGATTTAGTAATTCCACTTCTAGATATATATATATAACACACACAACAAAAACACATACATATTCACTAAGAAAGATACAAAAAGAGGTTCATAGAATCATTTGAAAATAATGACTGAAAACAAAAACTGAAAACAAACCAATGTTCAGAAACAGAAGACTGAAACACTGTGATACTTGCTTACAATGGCATCTTAAATAACAGTAAGAATGAATGAACTATAACCATGTGCAGTTATCACAGATGACCCTCACAAACATACTGTTTAGTGCAAGTAGCCAGACACAAAAGAGTACATACAATATGATTCCATTTATATAGATTTTAAAACAAGACAAATCTTTGGCAATAAAAATTAGGATTATCCATGAAGGGTTAGTGATTAGGAAAGGCTACAAAGGGGTAGTTTCTGGGGTACAGTAATGTTCTGTTTCTCAGTCTGTGTGCTAGTTATTTACCCATGATGTACACAAGTTGTCTATCAAGTGCACATTTCTGTGTATTACTATTACATATTATAAATATGTGTATATTATTAAAATAAATAAGAGTTCACTTATGTTATACTCAATAAAAAGTTATGTATGTACTAGCTGTGCTCCACCAGCCTGGGTCACAAGAGTAAGGAGATTTAGAACCGGTCTTACCCAATCAGTGATAGGTATGTGTCAGGAACACAAAATAAACCTTAGCTTGTTACATTCCACTAAGATTTTGGAGTTGTAATCACAACACAATCTAGCCTATCCTGATACTTATCTTCAGATATTTAAGAAAAGTCTTAAACTAAAACATAAAATGCAAAAGCTATAAAGAGAAAGGATTTGATAAATTTACAAAAGACACCATAATGATATTTTTTAGAAATGGGGTGGGGGGAGAGAAGAATACTGTAGCCAACCTGAAAAAACTCAACAAAATAAGTATATAATATTGAATTATAACCCCATGTATAAAATAAATATACACGAATGCTGATACAAATAAGTGATTAAAAAAATGGAAAGGAGGCAAACCTTCCTTACAGAAGAATTCCAAATAAAATATGTAGATACTTCCCTCCAAGAAGTGGAGCTTAACCTCTCCCCTCTTTGCGTGAACTTAGTGACTTGCTTCTAAAGAATACACTACGGAAAGGGGAAAATGGCAACTTTACAGAGGAGAAACCTCGCCAACACTATTTTAACCCAAGTGGTCATAATTAACCAGTGTTGTCATGTGGATTTCATGTACCCCCGATATGATGTGATAAGAAGGGCACTTTGCTGTGGTATTCATTCCAAAACCCAGTGCAGTCATTAGAAAATATCAAACACAAGAGCATTCTACAAAATGCCTGACCAGTACTCCCCAAAACTGTCAAGGAAACTGTCAAAGACCTTAGATGACTAAGAAGATGACATCAAAAACAATATAGTATCCTAGAATTAATCCTAAAATAGAAAAAGGACATTAATGGAAAAACTGTGGATATCTGAATAAAGGCTAGAGTATATTTAATAGCAACATACCAGTGTTGGTGTCTTAATGTACCACAGTACTTCAACATGATGTAGAGACTCAACTGTGTCCCCCTAAAATAGATATCTTGAAGCCTTAACCCCCAGAAGGGCTATATTGTAGATAGGGCCTTTAAGAAGGTAATTAAATGAGGTCATAAAAATGGGGCTCTAGAGCAACAGAACTAAAGTCCTTGTAAGAATTGGAAGAGAGGCACCTGGGTGGCTGTCGGTTAAGCATCTGAATCTTGATTTCAGTTCAGGTCATAATCTCAGGGTCGTGAGATCAAGCCCCGCACTCACTGGGTTCTGCGCTGAGCACAGTCTGCTATCCCTCTCCCTCTGCTCTAAGTAAAATCTAAAAAAAAAAAGAAGAAAAGAAAGACAAAGAAAAAGAAAAAGAAGTAGAAGAGATACCAGAGGTCTTTCTCTTTGCACACACAGAGTAAAAGCCATGTGAGGTCACAGCAAGCTAGGAAGAAAGGCTTCACCAAAACCAACCCTGTTTGCACCTTTAATCTTGGGACTTCCAACATCCAGGACTGTAAAAAAAAATACATTGCTGTTGTTTAAACCACCCAGTCTGTGTATTTATTTTGGCAGCCTGAGGTGACTAATGCAGAGGGTAGTTGGAGGAAACTAAAACTAGTAAAGACAATTCAGGAACTCTCTACTATCTTTGCAATGTTTCTATAAATCTAAAACATTAAAAAAAAAAGGAACTGGAAGAAAATAGTTGTGACTTATGTAACAAAATATAAATATATATAAAATAAATATTAAAAATGCCTATGAAAGGGGCGCCTGGGTGGCTCAGTTGGTTAAGCATCTGCCTTTGGCTCAGGTCATGATCGCAGGGTCCTAGGATCTAGCCCCACGTGGGGCTCCCTGCTCAGTGGGGAGCCTGCCTCCCTCTCTCCCTCTGCTGCTCCCCCCTGCTTATGCCCTGTCTGTCAAATAAACAAATAAATAAGTAAATAAATAAAATCTTTAAAAAACAAAATGCCTATGAAATACCTTAAAATTGCAAACAGTCCAACAGAAAACGGAGTCAAATATAAAAAGGCAAGTCAGAAAACTAAACACAAATTACAAAAAACCATGTGAGATGTTTAACCTAATTAGTAATTCAAAAACTAAAAATTACAAAACTGTAATTCTGTTTCACACCATCAAATTGGAAAAAAATTTAAATACTGATATCAATTAGGGAAAAGTTGTGGGGAAGTTGCTACTTTTATACAAATAAGGTGGGACTGTACATTGATAGAGGTGTTCTGGATCTGACAGTGTCCGTCATGCATGTATTCCTTGACCCAGCTGGTCCCCCTTCTTGATGTCTACCTCAGAGAAATGCTAGCATATGGGCACCAAGAAACATTTGTGAAGGTGTTTACGAATGCACCGTCTGCAGTAAAACTAAACGGAAATAATAATTGTTAACAAAGCAGAATAATTACATAAACTAAAATTAAGTCATACTGTGACTTAAAATTAATGAGGCAGAGCACTATGAAATCTCTCCACAAGTACTACAAAGGTAAATTATTTTTTAAAAAAACTAGATGAACAACAGATAATATGTAAAAACAGTGAAACAAAGCAGTATCTCTATAGGCAAATTTATACATATGAAAACAAACAGAAAAGCAAAAGACACCCCACCAAACAGTTAATTTATAGAAAAGGTACTGGGATTGGGGGGCAGGGAAAGAAATAGTTATTTTATTGGTATTACTTAGGTCTTTAAGAACATCTTAAAAGTAAGTCTTTTTTACTTAGTTTATATGTAATTGAAAATACAGTCCTCTGGGGAGTAAGGAAGGGATTGGGGGGAAGCCTTTCATCATCTTTCTGTATCATCTCCCTCCCAACCTGGGTGGCCTAATTCCCTGTTAATAAGTCCATGAATCAACAGCTATCTTCAGCCAGGACAAGATCCACCGTCCCAGGGCCGACATCAGTTTAAATGAAGCACTAGTAACCGGCACTCTTAACTGGAAGACTAAGTTAGTTTCCAGAATGAGTTAGTAACTCCTGCCAACTGCTTTTCACCTCAGTCTATCTGTCTTCCCTGGGCTACAGGTTCAGAATGGTTTGACTCTCAATGCACCTTATGGGGAGCTACTAAGGGGTGGCAAAGATAAGACTGCTCTATCAGGCTCTTTGGTTCTTCTCTTTAAAACAGAGGCTGTAAACTTTAAATCACTGGGGGGCTGGGGTGGGGAGTGGGTGGGGGCAATCTCTCCAGCCCTCTGTCCCACATGCTCTCTGGCTATGTGACAAAAAAGCAAAATTCATAGTTCTAGACTCTAGTTTGTCATTAAATGTTGTATAATTACTCTTATCTGAGACTTCTAACATATTTAATAAATTTATCAGAAGGTAGAGTGCACTGATACAGATGAATTCTTTTTTGTTTTGTTTTATATAATGGCACCGGGTTATTGTTAAATTTGCTTTCAAACTGCATAGGCAAGGTCAAAATGTATACAGTTAGGTTTAAGCTACACTGTAGGGCAAATCACTTGATCTAGGGGCAACCGTTCTTACCAGAAACTCACACTCCCAAGATGGGCAGCTTTAAAGCAGGAAAATCACATTCCAGAGATAATACAGCTTTTCTATTATCCGTTTATCTGGAGAATTTATAATTAAAATACTGAATGCCAAGTGGTTTTTATTGGTAAAATGAGTAGCTTGCTAATCAAAGTAATAGTTGTTAGAAAGGGCTCTCATTGGTGAAATTAATGGCTGTCCATATACGTAGATTGTATAATCTGTCTATAAAATATTTTAGACAAACGGGACGCCTGGGTAGCTCTGTTGGTTAAGCGTCCGACTCTTGGTTTCAGCTCAAGTCATGATCTTGGGGTTGTGGATCCAGCCCCATGTAGGGCTCTGTGCTCACCATGGAGTCTACTTGTCCCTCTTCCCTCTGTTCCCCTGCCCCCCTGCTAGTGCTTGTGCTCTATCTCTAAAATAAATAAATAAAATCCTTAAAAAAAATATTTTAAACAAACATTTTATAAGAATCTAATGTGACTCTTATTTAGGGGTAGTGTTTAAGACCACATGTGTAAAGTAGCCTGTGTCCAGCTACTAGCTATGAGGATTTCTGGTTGACTGGTGCCAACTATAAGGTTAACGGAATCCTGTACCTGGAATATTTTCATATCTGCCTCAAGTGAACCAGTCATGAAAGCAGAGGTCAGAATACCTAAAAATTCAGGAGATGAGCCCATAGGAAAGGGTGTATCATGATTTATGCCTGCTTGCTAAGAATATTTAATAAATGACTTGTGTAGGATTGTTTTTATCTGAGACTAGCTTTCATTATAACCTATCTACCTCAAGTTTTCCTGCAATTACTGTTATCTATCAAAAACTCCTAAGAGCTGTGCATGACCAAACTGGCTCAGGGCAGTTTCCATCAGTCTGATACAAAAGTTAGATTAGATCTGGCATCACTAACATATCCTAAAACATTTGGATCATCATAGTCTTCATGGAAGACACAAGCCAGAAAAGGAAGTTACACTGAAATAAAGCAGTCAACTTCAGAGGACAGATATTTTTCTAGGATCCTAAGCCAAGAACTTTGATAAATAAATTCTAATTTATCTACCTAAATAAGCATTTCAAATGGTGGCGGGGGGATGCGAGAGGGGATAAGTACATGGTCTATCTCATTTCTTGGAAGTGAATGTAAAAAAGACTTACTTTAATTAGTATTTTTAATATAATTACCTTATAGGAAGCAAATTCTTATTCATAATACTCATTATATCCAATGGTATACTAAGGCCCTCCTAACAATAATTAGCACAAATCACAATTCTAGGCCACTAGTTCTATCAACAAGTAGTATTTTTTCTGTAGAAAAACATCATGGGGTGCCTGGGTGGCTCAGTCGTTAAGCATCTGCCTTCGGCTCAAGTCATGGTCCCAGGGTCCTGGGATAGAGCCCCGCATCGGGCTCCCTGCTCACCGGGAAGCCTGCTTCTACCTCTCCCACTCCCCCTGCTTGTGTTCCCTCTTTCGCTGTCTCTCTCTCTGTCAAATAAATAAATAAATAAATAAATAAAATCTTAAAAAAAAAAGACGGGGGCGGAGCAAGATGGCGGAGGAGTAGGAGACCTGGATTTCGTCTGGTTCCAGGAATTCAGCTGGATAGGGATCAAACCATTCTGAACACCTACGAAGTCAACAGGAGATTGAAGAAAAGAATAGCAACAATTCTTTGAACAGAAAAGTGACCACTTTCTGGAAGGTAGGACGTGCGGAGAAGTGCATCCGAGGTGATATTCGGGAGGATTGACGGCGGGGGAGGGGGCCTCCGTCGGCCACTTCTGGCAAGTGATAGAGCCGCGGAGCACAAAATCGGAACTTTTAGAAGTCGGCTCCGCTGAGGGACGTCACTCCGGTGGCTAAGCAGGGGGTGGAACCCTCTCTGAGACAGTGTGGTCTCAGGAGCCTCAGGGTCACAGAAAGACTGGGGGTGCCTGAGTACAGCAGAGCTCCCAGGTATCAGAGCAGGGAAGCCAGCTGCAGAGATGGAGCCGAGGAGCGGGCGCTCAGCTCAGGGTTGCCATAAACCGTGATCCGCAGCACACTCGGGCCACTGCTCCTCTAGTAGGGACCCAACAAGCGACAGATCCAGGGAGACTCCCCTTCCTCCCCCAGGAGGAGAGGGGCGGGAGCGCACCGCAGGGATCTGCTGGGTTTGGAGACTCCACACAGGGTCGTGAGCCAGAGAAAGAAACGCTCGGTCACAGGCTGGGTGAGCACGGAGTGCGGCCGGAAACCTGGGAGATGGGAGTGATTGACTGCTTTTCTCTGGGGCTCACTGGGGAGTGGGGCCCCAAGTTCTCGGCTCCTCTAGGGTGGAGATTGGGAGGCCACCATTTTCACTCTCGTCTTCCAAAGCTGCACGGAAAGCTTGCAGGAGACAAAAGCTCCCGAGAGCAAACCTGAGCAGACTACTTAGCCCCGACCTGGCAAGGGTGGGGCAATTCTGCCTCCGGCAAAGACATTTGGGAACCACGGCAACAGGCCCCTCCCCCAGAAGATCAGCGAAAACAGCCAGCCAAGACCAATTTTACTAATCAATGAGAATGGCAAAACTCCAGCACTAGGGGAATACAGTACATAGAATTTGTGGCTTTTTTACCATGATTCTTTAGTCTTTCAAAGTTAATTTTTTTTAACTGTCTTTTTTTTAATTTTTCTTTTTCCCTTTTTCAACCAACATCTTATCAATCCCCCTTTTTATTTTTCATTTTTAGAGTGATATTCTATCCCATCATAGTAGTTACCCTTATTTTGGGCATATATATATAAGTTGTTCACTCTTTAAAGTTTTGAGATACAGTTTCTTCCAACAGATCAAAATATACCCTAAATCTCTAGTGTATGACTTTCTTCTAGTCTCCTGCCTGATCACATTCTCTCCTTTTTCCTTTTTTTTTAAAAATCCCCTTCTTTCTTTTTTCAACCAACTTCTTATCTTATCAATTCCTCTTATAAAATCGTTTATAATTTTCATCTTTACAGTCATATTCCATCCATTCATTGTATTAACCCTTATTTTTGTACATATAAGTTTTTCTTTCTTTAAAATTTTGGGAGGCACTATCTTCTAACAGACCAAAATAAACCCAAAATCTAGTGTGTGGCACTGATCTATGCACCAGCCTGATCATATTTGATCATATTCTGTTTTTTCTGTTCTGTTGCATTTTTGTTTTTATCTCTTTCTTTTTTCTTTCTTTCCCTTTCTTTTCCCCCGGTTTCAGGTCTTTTCTGATTTGTTTAGAGTATATTTTCTGGGGACGTTTTACCCTGTCAGCATTTGTTCTCTCATTCATCTATTCTCCTCTGGACAAAATGACAAGACGGAAAAAATCACCTCTACAAAAAGAACAAGAGGCAGTACCGACTGCCAGGGACCTAATCAATACGGACATTAGTAAGATGTCGGAACTAGAGTTCAGAATGATGATTTTAAAGATAATAGCTGGGCTTGAAAAAGCATAAAAGTTATTAGAGAAACCCTTTCTGGAGAAATAAAAGACCTAAAATCTAACCAAGTCGAAATCAAAAAGGCTATTAATGAGGTGCAATCAAAAATGGAGGCTCTAGGGCGCCTGGGTGGCTCAGTTGGTTAAGCGACTGCCTTCGGCTCAGGTCATGATCCTGTAGTCCCTGGATCGAGTCCCGCATCGGACTCCCTGCTCGGCAGGGAGTCTGCTTCTCCCTCTCCCACTCCCCCTGCTTGTGTTCCCTCTCTCGCTGTGTCTTTCTCTGTCAAATAAATAAATAAAATCTTAAAAAAAAAAAAATGGAGGCTCTAACTGCTAGGATAAATGAGGTAGAAGAGAGAATTAGTGATACAGAAGACCAAATGATGGAAAATAAAGAAGCTGAGAAAAAGAGAGAGAAACAACTACTGGATCACGAGGGCAGAGTTCGAGAGATAAGCGATACCATAAGATGAAACAACATTAGAATAATTGGGATCCCAGAAGAAGAGAGAGAGGAGCAGAAGGTATATTAGAGCAAATTACAGCAGAGAACTTCCCTAATTTAAGGAAACAGGCATCAAAATCCAGGAGGCACAGAGAACCCCGCTCAAAATCAATGAAAATAGGCCAACACCCCGACATCTAATAGTAAAACTTACGAGTCTCAGAGACAAAGAGAAAATCCTAAAAGCAGCTTGGGAGAAGAGATCTGTAACCTACAATGGTAGAAACATTAGACTGACAACAGACCTATCCACAGAGACCTGGCAGGCCAGGAAGGACTGGCAGGATATATTCAGAGCACTAAATGAGAAAAATATGCAGCCAAGAATACTATATCCAGCTAGGCTGTCACTGAAAATAGAAGGAGACATAAAAATCTTCCAGGACAAACAAAAACTAAAGGAATTTGCAAACACAAAACCAGCCCTAAGGGAAATATTGAAAGGGGTCCTCTAAGCAAAGAGAGAGCCTAAAAGTAACATAGACCAGAAAGGAACACAGACAATATACAGTAACGGTCACCTTACAGGCAATACAATGGCACTAAATTCTTATCTTTCAATAGTTACCCTGAATGTAAATGGGCTAAATGCCCCAATCAAAAGACACAGGCTGTCAGATTGGATTAAAAAACAAGACCCATCAATATGTTGTTTGCAAGAGACTAATTTTAGACCCAAAGACACCTCCAGATTGAAAGTGAAGGGGTGGAAAACCATTTACCATGCTAATGGACACCAAAAAAAAGCTGGGGTGGCAATCCTTATATCAGACAAATTAGATTTTAAACCAAAGACTGTAATAAGAGATGAGGAAGGACACTATATCCTACTTAAAGGGTCTATCCAACAAGAAGATCTAACAATTGTAAATATCTATGCCCCTAACATGGGAGCAGCCAATTATATAAGGCAATTAATAACAAAAGCAAAGAAACACATTGACAACAATACAATATAATAGTGGGGGACTTTAACATCCCCCTCACTGAAATGGACAGATCATCTAAGCAAAAGATCAACAAGGAAATAAAGACTTTAAATGACACAGTGGACCAAATGGACTTCACAGACCTATTCAGAACATTCCATCCCAAAGCAACAGAATACACATTCTTCTCTAGTGCCCATGGAACATTCTCCAGAATAGATCACATCCTAGGTCACAAATCAGGTCTCAACTGGTACCAAAAGATTGGGATCATTCCCTGCCTATTTTCAGACCACAATGCTTTGAAACTAGAACTCAGTCACAAGAGGAAAGTCGGAAAGAACTCAAATACGTGGAGGCTAAAGAGCATCCTACTAAAGAATGAATGGGTCAACCAGGAAATTAAAGAAGAATTTAAAAAATTAATGGGAACCAATGAAAATGAAAACACAACTGCTGAAAATCTTTGGGATGCAGCAAAGGCGATCCTAAGAGGAAAGTATATAGCAATACAAGCCTTTCTCAAGACACAAGAAAGGTCTCAAATACACAACCTAACCCTACACCTAAAGGAGCTGGAGAAAGAACAGCAAATAAAGCCTAAACCCAGCAGGAGAAGAGAAATAATAAAGATCGGAGCAGAAATCAATGAAATAGAAACCAAAAGAACAGTAGAACCGATCAACGAAACTAGAAGCTGGTTCTTTGAAAGAATTAACAAGATTGATAAACTCCTGGCCAGACCTCTCAGAAAGAAAAGAGAAATGACGCAAATCAACAAAATCATGAATGAAAGCGGAGAGATCACAATCAACACCAAACAATTATAAGAACATATTATGGGCAACTATATGCCAGCAATTTAGATAATCTGGAAGAAATGGATGCATTCCTAAAATGTATCAACTACCAAAACTGAACCAGGAAGAAATAGAAAACCTGAACAGACCTATAACCACTAAGGAAATTGAAGCAGTTATCATAAATCTCCCAACAAACAAGAGCCCAGGGCCCGATGGCTTCCCAGGGGAATTCTACCAAACATTTCAAGAAGAATTAATACCTATTCTTCTGAAACTGTTCCAAAATATAGAAATGGAAGGAAAACTTCCAAACTCATTTTATGAGGCCACCATTATCTTGATCCCAAAAACAGACAAAGACCCCATCAAAAGGAGAATTACAGACCAATATCCTTGATGAACACGAATGCAAAATTTCTCACCAAAATACTAGCCAATAGGATCCAACAGTATACTAAAAGGATTATTCACCACGACCAAGTGGGATTTATCCCTGGGCTGCAAGGTTGGTTCAACATCCGCAAATCAATCAATGTGATACAATACACTAATAAAAAAAGAACAAGAACCATATGATCCTCTCAATAGATGCAGAAAAAGCATTTGACAAAGTACAGCATCCCTTCTTGATCAAAACTCTTCAGAGTATAGGCATAGGTCCATACCTCGATATCGTAAGAGCCATCTATGAAAAACCCACAGCGAATATCATTCTCAATGGGGAAAAACTGAGAGCTTTACCCCTAAGGTCAGGAACATGGCAGGGATGTCCACTATCACCACTGCTATTCAACATAGTATGAGAAGTCCTAGCCACAGCAATCAGACAACAAAAAGAAATAAAAGGCATCCAAATCAGCAAAGAAGAAGTCAAACTCTCACTCTTTGCAGATATGATACTTTATGTGGAAAACCCAAAAGACTCCACCCCAAAACTGCTAGAACTCATACAGGAATTCAGTCAAGTGGCAGGATATAAAATCAATGCACAGAAATCAGTGGCATTCCTATATACCAACAACAAGACAGAAGAAAGAGAAATTAAGGAGTCAATCCCATTTACAATTGCACCCAAAACCATAAGATACCTAGGAATAAATCTAACCAAAGAGGCAAAGGATCTGTACTCAGAAAACTATAAAATACTCATGAAAGAAATTGAGGAAGACACAAAGAAATGGAAAAACGTTCCATGCTCATGGATTGGAAGAACAAATATTGTGAAGATGTCAATGCTACCTAGAGCAATCTACACATTCAATGCAATCCTCATCAAAATACCATCTACTTTCTTCAAAGAAATGGAACAAATAATCCTAAAATTTGTTTGGAACCAGAAAATACCCAGAACAGCCAGAGGAATGTTGAAAAAGAAAAGCAAAGCTGGCGGCATCACAATTCCGGACTTCCAGCTCTATTACAAAGCTGTCATCATCAAGACAGTATGGTACTGGCACAAAAACAGACACACAGAACAATGGAACAGAATAGAGAGACCAGAAATGGACCCTCAACTCTACGGTCTACTAATCTTCGACAAAGCAGGAAAGAATGTCCAATGGAAAAAAGACAGTATCCTCAACAAATGGTGTTGGGAAAATTGGACAGCCACATGCACAAGAATGAAACTGGACCACTTCCTCACACCACACACAAAAATAGACTCCAAATGGTTTAAAGACCTAAATGTGAGACGGAGTCCATCAAAATCCTAAAGGAGAACACAGGCAGCAACCTCTTCGACCTCAGCCGCAGCAACTTCTTCCTAGACTCATCACCAAAGGCAAGGGAAGCAAGGCCAAAAATGAACTATTGGGACCTCATCAAGATAAAAAGCTTTTGCACAGCAAAAGAAACAGTCAACAAAACCAAAAGACAACCAATAGAATGGGAGACGATATTTGCAAATGACATATCAGATGAAGGGCTAGTATCCAAAACCTATAAAGAATTCATAAACTCAACACCCAAAGGACAATGATCCTATCAAGAAATGGGCAGAAGACATGAACAGACATTTTTCCAAAGACATCCAAACGGCCAACAGACACATGAAAAAGTGCTCAACATTCCTCGGCATCGGGGAAATCCAAATCAAAACCTCAATGAGATATCACCTCACACCAATCAGAATAGCTAAAATTAACAAGTCAGGAATGACAGATGTTGGTGGGGATGCGGAGAAAGGGGAACCCTCCTACACTGTTGGTGGGAATGCAAGCTGGTGCAGCCACTCTGGAAAACAGTATGGAGGTTCTTCAAAAGTTGAAAATAGAGCTACCCTACGACCCAGCAATTGCACTACTGGGTATTTACCCCAAAGATACAAATGTAGGGATCCAAAGGGGTACATGCACCCCGATGTTTATAGCACCAATGTCTACAATAGCCAAACTGTGGAAAGAGCCAAGATGTCCATTGACAGATGAATGGATAAATAAGATGTGGTATATATATACAATGGAATATTATGCAGCCATCAAAAAGAATGACATCTTGCCATTTACAACAACGTGGATGGAACTGGAGGGAATTATGCTGAGCGAAATAAGTCAATCAGAGAAAGACATGTATCACATGACCTCACTGATATGAGGAATTCTTAATCTCAGGAAACAAACTGAGGGTTGCTGGAGAGGTGGGGGGTGGGAGGGATGGGGTGGCTGGGTGATAGACATTGGGGAGGGTATGTGCTATGGTGAGCGCTGTGAACTATGCAAGACTGTTGAATCATAGATCTGTACCTCTGAAGCAAATAATACATTGTATGTTAAAAAAAAGAAGAAGAAGATAGCAGGAGGGGAAGAATGAAGGGGGGGAAATCGGAGGGGGAGACGAACCATGAGAAACTATGGACTGAAAAACAAACTGAGGGTTCTAGAGAGGAGGGGGGTGGGAGAATGGGTTAGCCTGGTGATGGGTATTAAAGAGGGCACGTTCTGCATGGAGCACTAGGTGTTATATGCAAACAATGAATCATGGAACACTACATCAAAAACTAATGATGTAATGTATGGTGATTAACATAATAAAAAAAAAGAAAAACATCAAGGGGAGATCTTTAAAAATTATGTCAATTTGGCTGTGGTTTTTAAGTAAACGGTGTAGAGAGGATTCTTCTTTTTTTTTTTTTTAAAGATTTTATTTATTTATTTGACAGAGAGAGAGACACAGCGAGGAGAAAGGGAACACAAGCAGGGGGAGTGGGAGAGGGAGAAGCAGGCTTCCCGCGGACCAGGGAGCCCGATGCGGGGCTCAATCCCAGGACCTGGAATCATGACCTGAGCCGAAGGCAGATGCTTAACAACTGAGCCACCCAGGCACCCCTAGAGAGGATTCTGAGTACATATTAAATTTTTTTTAATGGGAAGAGCAAAAAATTTGAAGGCATTTTATGAAAGAAGTTACAGGAATGGCCTATAAGCTCATGAAAAAGGCATTCAAGCCTGGGAAATGCAAACTGAAACCATACTGAAATATCTACACCCACTAGAATGGCTACAATTAGAATCACAACACCAGAGGCGCCTGGTTGACTCAGTCAGTAAAGCCTGCAAATCTTGATCTCAGGGTTGTTGAGTTTGAGCCCCATGTTGGGTAGAGAGATTACTTTAAAATCTAAAAAAAAAAAGATGACAGCACCAATTGCTGAGCAAGACAGAGCAATTAGAACTCTCAAACTTGCTAATGGGAATTCTAAATGGTGTTAAGACAATGGGACATATACTTTCCCTATGACCCAACCATCCTACTCGTAAGTATATACTCAAGAGAAATTAAATGTGTCTACAAAAAGACTTGTACACAACGTATTTGTAACAGCTTTATAAGAGCCCAAAATTGGAAATGAGAAACGTCCACCAACAGGAGAATGGATAAACAGATTGCTGTATATTCATGCAATGGAACACTACTCAGCGAAAACAAAAGAATGAACTGTTGATACACAAAATAAAATGGATGCATCTCTGAAGCATTATGCTGAGCAAAAGAAGACAGACACAACAGTTCATACTACAGAATACCAGATACATAAATTTCAAGAACAGGTAGAACTAATCTATATTGAGAGAAATCAGAACAGTGGATGCTTGGTGTAAGAGGGAGTTGACTGGAGAGGGGCCCAGAGAAAACAGTGGGTCACAGGGGCATATAGTCGTTAAAATTTAAAATGTACACATAAATCTGTGCAATTTACTGTACACAAGTTATACTGTACTTTTTAAAAGGGGGGACAAAAATAATCTTAACTGGTACACATTCATGAAATGATTACAGAATAAGGTATTTTGTAGCTCAGATGGTTAAGCATCTGCCTTCGGCTCGGGTCATGATCCCAGGGTCCTGGGATCGAGCCCCATGTCCAGCTCCTGGCTCAGCGGGGAGCCTGCTTCTCCCTCTGCCTCTCCCCCTGCTCGTGCTCGCTCTCTCTCTCTGTATCTCTGTGTCTCGAATGAATAAATAAAATCTTTAAAAAGAAAATTTTAAAAAAAATTATCTTGACCTAATTAAGTGTATAGCATAGCCCATGAATAGTAAATTACAGTGCAAAATAAAAAAAAGACAACTACCAGAAAAGATAGTGTGAGTAGTAGAAAGATTGTTGAATATTTCAACAAGTATTTTTATGTAAAAGACTGTTTATATAAATAAAACAAAAAAAATTGTTTTAAGCAACTCCTCAGGTCCTAAAATCTCTAATTCCTAATTCACAGATACAGGGCCTATCTTTTAATAGAAGGAATATCTGCCATTCCTTACATTCCATCAAACACATTATTTAATAAAGTACTCTGGGGGCACCTGGGTGGCTCAGTCATTAAGCGTCTGCCTTCAGCTCGGGTCATGATCCCAGGGTCCTGAAATGGAGCCCTGCGTCAGGCTCCCTGCTCAGCAGGACGCCTGCTTCTCCCCCTCCGCTCCCCCTGATTGTGTTCCCTCTCTCGAAATAATAATAATAATAGTAAAGTACTCTGGATTGAGAATAAGGAGAACAGTGACTCTGTTAAATACCATGTCATATGCCTCTAAGGCTTGCTTCAAGTTAACATAAAAATAGCAGAATAATCTAGAGTTCTTATCTCTCTTCTCTTAAAACTAATGCTCTCCACTAACAATCCAACTCTCTCACACGACCTACAACATTGCTGTCCAATAGAACTTTCTGCAATGATGGATATGTGTGGCATGTGCAAACATGGTCAGTGGTTAACTGTAACACAGATTTAGAGGAAATTAGTCCATTGGTTTTTTTTTCCTTTTTTTATTATGTTATGTTAATCACCATACATTACATCATAAGTTTTTGATGTAGTGTTCCATAATTCATTGTTTGTGCACAATACCGTATTAACACCCAGTGCTCCATTCAGTACGTGCCCTCTTTAATACCCATCACCAGGCTAACCCATTGGTTTCTAACTACACATTCTGACAAGTGGATACTAAGAAACAAAAGGCCTCCACTATGGGCAAAGCAAAAGCAAGAGAGCTATGGCTTTCCTTCTGCTTTTAGGGCCTTTGGTTCCAAGAGTCCTGATCTGAACATCAATCCTCAAGAGCACAACTCTGCTTTTCTTAGGGGTCTGAGAATGAGAGCACCTGCAGTCAGAAACACCCTACCTAGTACAGTGCCTAAGGCACAACATGTGCTTAATAAATGCCTATTTAAAAAACCAACTTAGGGGTGCCTGGGTGGCTTAGTTAGTTAGGCATCTGCCTTTCGGCTCAGGTCCTGGGATCGAGTCCTGCTCAGCCGGGAGTCTGCTTCTCCCTCTCCCTCTGCTCCTCCTCCTGCTCGTGCTCTCTAGCTTGCTCACTCTATCAAATAATAAAATCTTAAAAAAAAACAAACTTAAAAAAAAAAAAGAAACCAATTTAATAAATGGAAGAAGAACAGACAAGGCCAGAGGAAAAGGAAAGTCATTTATTGAGTACATCCTGGGCTAGGCACTTTACATACATTATCTCATTTTATTTTTTGCCAGTCTATGATACAGGTATTATCACCCCCATCTTACAGATGGGAGGCAGTGCAAGGAAGAGTAAGTAACTTGCACAGCTTGTGACAGTGGGGTAAAATAAAGCTTTTAACAAATATAACCAATGTATCCAGAATTGATTCATATATAAAGTAGCATATATACCAGTAATTGCCATTTAGCATTTTTTTTAAAGCCCCCTATTTCTCATTATTATATTGCATTTGGGCTTCAAGGAAAGCCTATGGAAAAATTAAGTGGCTCAGGTAGGTCACTTCCAAAACTGTTTATTTTATATATGGCTTTCAAATTTTAATATTTTAATTTTTTTTTTTTTCAGAAAGAAAGAGGGGCCAAAAACACTATAATCTGCATCATATAAAGAGATGCTTTATTTGAGCTTTTCCAAGCTCAATTCCCTTCAAAGCTTTGGTTCCTTCGGGGGAGCTGTGACACCAGAACAAACACTCTGGGGGGTCCAGAAGAAGCGCTGGAAGCAGCACACCTTTGGGGAAATCTAAGAGAGTGGGATGTTCACTGAAAGCCCTCTATTAACCCAGCCACACAGCGCCATTCTGCAAAGGAGCATTCTATCTTGCTTACAGGTCATTTTTTGACACAACAGATTTTCACAGCTGTAACATTTAGCTCTCTGTAGCAGCTCTACATGGAACAGTAAACCTAAGGATTTTAAGAGAAATTTGTTTATATTTTGAATTTGAGGAGGAAATAGCTCTTGCTAAGTCTAACATAATTTTGAGGTGGTTTTCTTTGTTTTTAAAGGTTTTGTTTATTTTTAAAAGGAAGTTTTAGACCTGTACCCTGAAACAAATAATATATGTTAATAATAAAAAGGGGAAGTTTTAGGAAAAGTCATTAAATATCCAAGAATTTAATGTCAATGCTAAATTATACTTATTATCTACTTTACAACAATGTGATTTTTTTTTTAAGATTTATTTATTTTAGAGAGAGAGATACAGTGCAAGCAGGGGGAGGGGCAGAGAGAGAGAAACTCAAGCAGACTCCCCACCCAGCGGGAGCCCCAGGGTGGGCTCAATCCCACAACCCTGAGATCACAACCTAAGCTGAAACCAAGAGTCAGAGGCTTAACCTACTGAGCCACCCAGGCAACCCAACAATGAAATATTTAGACGGTAGCAATGAAGCAGCTTTATGTTTTACAAAACACTGCTTGAAAGCAGAAGTGAAATCTTCCTGTTGAAAAAAATCATAAAGTGCTAAAGATGCTAATAAAATTTATAGCTCATAAGTACATTTTGTTTTTGTTTAAATTGAATGGATATGTGCAAGCATTCTGTTAATGCTTAATCACACATTCTCAATTTTCCTCAACAATTTTAATTTCAAATATTCTGTTCCACTCCTAAAAGTAACCCTTATACTTGTCAGATGCACTTATTTGCTTAAGATACAAGTAAAACATTCTCTGAAATCTGGATTCTTGATCTCCAAGAGCCTAATATATTCCAGAAGAATACCTACACAAATAGCAATATTAAGATCAGTTAACAAATAGAAATAGATGTGAAACTTATTTTTTTTTAATTGTTTGTGTGTGTGTGTGTGTGTGATCAAAAACAGCATAACACGGGGTTGCCTGGCTGGCTCAGTCAGAAGAAAATGCATCTCTTGCTCTCAGGGTTTTGAGTTCGACCCCCACGATGGGTACAGAGATTACTAAAAATAAATAATTTTTAAAAGACCTCATTAATAATTGTAATCAATCAGATATATATTTAACAAAACAATATAACATAAAATTCACCCTCTTAACCATTTTTAAGTGTAGTGTTAATTATATACACATTGTTGTGAAACAGATCTCCATAACTTTTTCATCTTGAAAAACTGATCCACTAGATATCTCTATGTCCACTAGAACAGCAACTGCCTTTTTCCACCTCCCCCCAGAAGGGTAACCACCATTTACTTTCTGTTTCTAAGAGTTTGACTGCTTTAGGTACCTCAAATGTAGAATCACACAATATTTGTCATTTTGTGACTGCCTTATTTCACTTAGGCATAAGGTCCTCAAGGTTCATCAATGTTTTTGTTTATGACAGGATTGCCTTAAAGACTGAATAATATCCCCCTTTATGTATACACCACATTTTCTTTATCCATTCACTTGTTATGGACATTTAGGTTGCTTTCACCTCTTGGCTATTGCAAAAAATGCAGTGAACATAAGTGTACATAAGTGATCTCTTTGAGATCCTGTTTTCAGTTCTTTTAGATATATACCCAGAAGTGAGATTGCTGGATCACATAGTAGTTCTAATTTTAATTTTTAAAGGCCTTCATACTGTTTTCATAGCAGCTGCACCATTTTATATTCCCATCAACAATGCACAAAGGTTCTAGGGACGCTTGGGTGGCTCAGTTGGTTAAGCATCTGACTCTTGATTTCAGCTCAGGTCTTGATCTCAGGGTTGTGAGTTCAAGCTCCACATTGGGCTTCATGCCCCTGTGGAGCCTACATTAAAAAAGCAACAAACAAAACACCAAACATCTAGGAGAGAAAAAGGATGCTGGGGTATTACCACCACTTTGATCATTAAAAAATTTTGAGGCACCTGGGTGGCTCAGTCGGCTAAGCGTCCGACTCTTGATCTCAGCTCAGGTCTTGATGTCAGGGTTGTAAGTTCAAGCCCCATGTTGGGCTCCACACCTAGCGTGGAGCCTAGTTAAAAACAAAAAAAAAGTCAGACACAAAAGGTTCCAATTTCTCCACATCTTCACCAACACTTGTTATTTTGGCTTTTTTTTTTTTAAATAGTGCCCAACCTAACAGATATAAAGTAGTAACTTATTGTGGTTTTGATTTGCATTTCCCTAATAACTAGTGATGCTGAGCATTTTTTCATATGCTTGTGTGAGATGACAAACATACATATTGGTCTCTGCCCCAGTTCCTGGCACAGAGCTCCTAAAACCCTCATAATTTCGTAAGTGATAAGAACACTAGGAATATCTTTTGTTCTAATATTTGGTCTCTGATCCTGGTTCCTGACACAGGATCCTAATTTCTAGAAATTTCCTGGGTGATAGGAGTGTCTTTTGTTCTATTGAGATGACGCTGGATTAGGGCTGGTCACCAGAAAGAGCAAGCCATATTACAAGCTTGGAATTTTCAGCCCTGCCCTGAATTCTCTAGAGGAGAGAAGAGCTAGAAATGGAGTTGATAAATTGACCATGCCTTCGTGAGGAAGCCTCCATAAAAATCCCAGTAGTATGGGGTTTGGGAAGCTTCTAGGTTGATGAACACAGAGAGGCACTAGGAGAATAGTGGGCCCAGAGCAGGCATGGAAGCTCCATCCCATCCCACATACCTTGCTCTATGTATCTCTTCCATCTGGATGTTCATCTGTATCCTGTCATATCCTTTTATAATAAACTGGTAAAAAGTAAACTGTTTACCTAAATTCTGTAAGCCCCTTTAGCAATTAAGCAAACCTGAAGAGGAGTCATGGGAATCTCTGATTTATAGCCAATCAGTCAAAAGCACAGGTAACAACTTGGGATTCGTGATTGGCATCTGAAGTAGTGGGAGGGCAGTCTTGTGGGACTGAGACCTTCATCTGTGAGATTTGATGCTATCTCCAGGGTGACAGAGTCAGAATGAAGTTGAATTACAGGACATTCAGCTAGTGTCAGAGAACTGCTTGGTGTGGGGAAAATCCCCACATTTTTGGTAACCAGAAGTATCAGAAGTGACATATTATCTGTAAGAGTAAAGGAGACATACAGGAGGGAAACTAGAGAGGTCTTTTTCTAACATAGCTTATTGGCTCTTTGTCTTCTTTGGAGAAATGTCTATGCAAGTCTTTTGCCCATTTTTTAGTTGGATTTTTTTTTTCTTTTTTTTGGATTTTTTGTTGTTGAATTGTAGTTCTTTACAGATCTTTATATATTCTGGATAACCAACTCCTTATATTAACTCATTTATCAGATACATGGTTTGCATATATTTTTCTCATTCTATAGGTTTCACTCTCATGTCCTCTGATGTGCAAAAATTTTTATATCTGATATAGTCCTATTTGTCTACTGTTGCTTTTCCTGCTGTGCTTTTGGTACCATATCCATGAAATCACTGCCAAATCCAGTGTTTCCTTGAAGCTTTTCCCCTGTGTTTTCCTCTAGGAGTTTTAGTTTCTGGTTTTACATTTAATCTTTAATCCATTCTGAGTTAATTTTATATATGATGTAATGTAAGAATCCAACTTCATTCTTTCGCATGTGGACATACAGTTTCCCCAACACCATTTATTGAAGAGACTATCCTTTCACCATCGTGTAGCCCTGGCACCTTTGTCAAAGATCAATTTTTAAATTTTTTTTAAAATTTTTATTTATTTATTCGTGAGACACAGAGAGAGGAAGGCAGAGGCAGAGGGAGAAGCCAGCTCCCCACTGAGCAGGGAGCCTGGTGCAGGACTTGATCCCAAGAGCCTGGGATCATGACCTGAGCTGAAGGCAGACACTTAACCGTCTAAGCTACCCAGGTGCCCTGTCAAAGATCATTTGACCATATACATAAGGGTTTACTTCCGAGCTCTATTCTGTTCCACTGGTGTATGTCTTTATTTATGACAGTACCACACTGTTTTGTAGCTTTGTAACATGTTTTGAAATCAGAAGTGTGAAGCCTCCAGCTTACATCTTTCCCAAGATTGTTTTGGCTGAGGGCCTTTGAGATTCCATATGAATCTTAGAATTTTCTTCTATTTCTGCTAAATATACCATTGTGATTTTGATAGATTGTATAAAATCTGTAGATCACTCTGAGTAATATGGACATTTTAACAATATTAAAGCACAGAATGTTTTTCCATTTATTTGTATCTTTAATTTCTTTTTTTTTTTTTTTTAAGATTTTATTTATTTATTTGAGAGAGAGAATGAGACAGAGAGAGAGAGCACGAGATGGGGGAGGGTCAGAGGGAGAAGCAGGTTCCCCGCCGAGCAGGGAGCCCGATGCGGGACTCGATCCTGGGACTCCAGGATCATGACCTGAGCCGAAGGCAGTCGCCTAACCAACTGAGCCACCCAGGCGCCCCTCTTTAATTTCTTACAGCAATGTAAAACCATACGTTTTTAAAAGACCATTTTGCTTCTCAAGCAAATTCCTATTCATTTATCAAACAAGGAAGTCTGTGGTCACCATTAGCTATACTAACTTACTCAACAGAGTTCAAAAACAGGTAGTTAAAAAGGATATTAACAGAGTCTTATTTACAAGAGCTGTAAGATAAAAATACCACATGACCAGGATGATCAATTCCTAAATTTTAATAATAAAAAACAAAGCCATGAGATAATTATCTACAATGTAAATATAGTATTAATCAAGTTATAGTAACTCCTCAGTCTTTATTCTAACATCTAAACATTAAGCACAGCCTCTTCTACCTTCTAAACTCCACAGTACACACTGTGGAGTCAAAGTTAAATAAAATTAAGATGTTTTCCATAATGAGTTCAGTTAACTGTTCAAGGACTTGTTTATATGTGAAATAAAAGAGAAAAAAATCCCATTTATAATAGTAACAACAAAGATTAAATACCCAGGAAAAAGTTTAACAAGTGTAAGATACTGTCTGGTATAAAACTTAACACATTAATGAGCTACTCAAAAGAAGACTTGAGTAAACAAGACATAACATGTTTGTGGACAGAAGTGTCATCATCCTAAAGACTTTTTTTTCTCCAAGTTAGTTTTAAGTGACCAGCAGGATTTTTTTGTTTATGGAATAGGCAAGTTGATCCTTAGACTCATATGGAAAAATACTCAAGAATAAACAAACAGGGCGCCTGGGTGGCTCAGTTGGTTAAGCGACTGCCTTCGGCTCGGGTCATGATCCTGGAGTCCCGGGATCGAGTCCCGCATCGGGCTCCCTGCTCGGCAGGGAGTCTGCATCTCCCTCTGACCTTCCTCCTTCTCATGCTCTCTGTCTCTCATTCTCTCTCTCTCAAATAAATAAATAAAATCTTTAAAAAAAAAAAGAATAAACAAACAATAGCTAGAGGGTTGTTTTTTTTTTTAGGTCAATGGATTTCTATTTAAGGAATTTCACATGTGATTCCTTCCACTGCCAATCAATCACATTAGTTCCTCCAAAGCCTGGGCCATAATCTTTAAGATAGC
This sequence comes from Neomonachus schauinslandi, assembly GCF_002201575.2. Classification (NCBI taxonomy): domain Eukaryota; kingdom Metazoa; phylum Chordata; class Mammalia; order Carnivora; family Phocidae; genus Neomonachus; species Neomonachus schauinslandi. Next base: position 30,231,146 of record NC_058415.1, read on the forward strand.
CCTTTTAAAAAGAGTTTTTGCTCAATCCACAGTTGTCATTGTCAGTCAGTCCACAATTCTTTTAGTTGAGCTTCTCTGATCATCACTTGAATATCAACACTTCAAAAATTCACCATTTTTGAGGCGCCTGGCTGGCTCAGTCCATAGAGCATGCAACTCTTGATCTCGGAGTTGTGAGTTCAAGCCCCACGTTGGTTACAGAGATTAGTTAAAAATAAAATCTTAAAAAAAAAATTCCCCACTTGTAATCTTTGGGATCCAATTTCTTCAAGCAATTTACTTCAGGGTCATAGAAGATAAATTGTAGGAAGCACATTGATTGTTATTTTGGCAAATCATCTAATAATAATATATTATTATTCCTCGGGTTGCCTGGCTGGCTCAGACGGTGGTGCATGTGACTCTTGATCTCACAGGTGTGAGTACAAACCACATACTGGGTGTAAAGTTTACTTTAAAATACATACATACATATATATGTATATATATATATATATATTTCCTTAACCATTTCTAATATTGAAAAGTCTTGTTACATTCACTTTTTACCCATGAGCCTAGCAAAAACTGTTAACAGGTCTCATTGTCACCACTGCAATAAACTTAACTGTGATGGGAAGTATAACCAGTGTGTCAAGATAGCCACGAAAAGATTTTTTTTTAAAGAGCTCTAACGAGCTAGCACTCCCAGATATTAAAATATATTAAAAGGCCTCCATTGCTAATATAGACTGTTCCTGGCACCTGATAGACATATATACATAAAACAGAAGTTCTAAAATAGGCCCAGACACATAGAAGAATGTAATATATGATAAGCATAATAAATCAAGCTACATGTCAAGTCCATAAGTGCCTATATTAGATAGCCATCTGAAAAAATAAATAAAAGTGGCTCCATGTCCTCACAGCGGAATAAATTTCAAATGGAGAATGTATTTAAGTGTAAGAAACTGAAAACATAAAATATATAAGAAAACAGAAGATTTCCACTACTAGCCAAGATAGAGTAACAGGAACCAGACTTACCATTCCTATTAAAAAAAAATGTTTTGTTTTGTTTTTTAAACCAGACAAATTACATTAAATAATGGTTTTCAAGACTCTGGCTCTTAGGCAATGGAGGACAATGATCTCTGAGACATAGGAAACAAATAAGGTGAGCCCTGTAACTGCCCCAGCAGAGAGGGTAAACTGAGGTAGAACCCAGCAGACTCCCCAAGTTGAAGCAATGGGGCTGAGTGCAGAAAACCAAGGAAGCAAGAATTCATAGGAAAGAGCACCAAAGAGAAGGAAGCAGCACAGAGACAGAACTCCAGAGATATGCAAAGGGTCCCAAGTAATTAACAGAATAAGTATAGAACATTCAAGTTAGAAAACTACTGGAGGCCCAGGAAAGACTCATCCAAAAGGTTTACACCATTCAGTGCCTGGCACTCATAGAAGGCTAGGAAAGGCACTTGTTTTCATAGGCCATTATGTAAAAACTAAGACACACTGGATAAGAGTACTCAGGAAGGTCTTGCCTCAGTAATAAATAATTAACCCTTGACTTAGCACTGATGCAGGCCTGCCTAACAAATACAAAAATATCCAGCACGCACTAAGGTAAAATTCAACATCCAACAGTTGCCAGGGGTACAAGGAAGCAGAAAAGCATGACCCATATGAAGAGAATAATCAATCAAAACAGACCCAGAACGGATGTATAAGTTAGAATGAGCAGAGAAAGACATGAAAAGTTATTACAACTGTATTCATATGTTCAGTAAGTAATGAAAATATATGTCCACATAAAAACTTGTGTATATATGTTCATAGCAGCATTATTCATAATAGCCTAAAAGTGGAAACAACCCATATGTCCATGAAGGAAAGATAAACAAAATGTGGGGCGTCTGGGTGGCTTAGTCGTCAAGCATCTGCCTTCGGCTCGGGTCATGGTCCCAGGGTCCGGGCATCGAGCCCCTCATTGGGCTCCCTGCTGCGCGGGAGGCCTGCTTCTCCCTCTCCCACTCCCCCTGCTTGTGTTCCCTCTCTCGCTGTCTCTCTCTCTGTCAAATAAATAAAACCTTTAAAAAAAAGATAAACAAAATGTGATATTATTCAGCCTTAAAAAGGAATAAAGCATTGATACATGCTACAATATAATTGAACCTCACAAACATTCTGCTAAGAAGCCAGTCACAAAAGATCACTAATTGTATAATCCCACTTATATGAAATATCCAAAATGGGAAATCTATAATGACAAAAAGTAGATTGCCTAAGGGGAAAGTGAAGGGAATGGAGTAACTTCTATTAGGTACATGCTTTCTTTTAGGGATAACAAAAACGTTCTAAAAGTAGATTATGGTGACAGTTGCACAACTCTGTAAATACACTATTTACCCCTGAACCATCATTTTTTAAATATTTAAAATTTAAATGTTATTTAAAATATACTATTACAAAAAATAAACCATTCAAATGTACACTTTAAATTGGAGGACTGGATGCGTGTGGGGGTGGTTCAGTCGGTTAAGCATCTGACTTCGGCTCAGGTCATGATCTCAGGGACCTGATCTCAGGGTCCTGGGATGGAGCCCTGAGCCCTGCCTTCTGCTGCTCAGTGGGGAGTCTGCTTGTCCCTCTCCCTCTGCCCCTCCCCCCTCTCGTTCTCTCTGTCTGCAATAAACAAAACCTTTAAAAAATAATAATAGTAAATAAATTGGAGAATTGTATGGTATTTGAATTGTCAATAGAGCTATTATTTTTAAAATAGAGTAAAAAATATAAATAAAATGGAGTAAAAAAAAAAGTAGAGATACATAAGATATAAAAAAGGCCCAATCCAAGCTTTTCTGAAGATGAAGACTATGATCTATAAAATGAGGAACACAATGGATGGGATTAATGGCAGATGACAGGAGAAGAAAACATTAGTGAACTAGAAGGCACATCAGTGAACCTATCCAAATGAAACAGAAAAAAAAAAATCCCCCTAAATGAAAAGAGATCAGTGAGCTGTGGGAGTTTAAATGGCCTAATATACCGGTAATTATACATTAAGGAAGTGCGGCAGGCAGAAAAAATATTTTAAAAAATAATGGCTAAGTGACGCCTGGGTGGCTCAGTCAGTTAAGCGTGTGCTCTGGCTCAGGTCATGATCCCAGGGTCCTGGGATGGAGCTCTTGCTCAGCAGGAATCCTACTTCTCCCTCTGCCTGCCGCTCCCCCTGCTTGTGCTCTTTGACAAATAAATAAATAAAATCTTAAAAAAAAAAAATAATGGCTGTAAACTTTCTAAATCAATGAACTCTATAAATCCATAGATCCAAGAAGTTCAATGAATCCTAAGCACAAGAAACATAAAGAAAACTACACTGTAAGCAAAATGCCCCCAAACCAGTGATAAAGAGAAAATCTTGAAAGCAGCCAGAGAAAAAATTACATAATACATAGAGAAACAAGGACAAGGATATCAGATTTCTTGTTGGAACCAATTTAAGTGATAACACAAGAGAGCAACATCTTTAAAGTACTGAAATTAAAAAGAAAATGTCAACCTTAAATTCTATACTAAGCAAAAATCTATCAAAAATGACATAATGAAGACATTTTTAGATGTTCAAAAGATCAAAGAGTTCATCACTAGCAGACCTGCACTATAAATAATGTTAAAAAAAAATCCTTCAGGCAGAATGAAAATAATTACCAGTTTTCTGGATCTATACAAAAGAATGAAGCGTATTAGAAATGATAACTACATGGGTAAATATATAATATTTTTCTTATTTAAATCTCTTTAAAAGATGACTGTTTTAACAAAGGTAGTAATGTACTGTGGAGTTTTTGTAATATAACATATGTATAAGTAAAATGCATGAGAACAACAGTATAAGGGCCAAGACAGGAGAAATGGAAAGAAACACAGGAATTTCCTAATAACTTTGTTGAGTACAACTATGACTTAAAATCCAGAAGCCTTAAGAGAAAAGATTATCAGGTTCACCTATAAACTTTGCATGGTAAACACACATCACCACCATAACTGTAAGAAAATTAAAAAGCAAATGACAAATAGAAAACTCATTTGTAAATCCTAACACATAATAACTTCCCTAATGTTTAAAGAACCTAATGCAATGCATATAAATTCGAAACAGCAAACAGCCCAATAAAAAAATGGGTGAAGAATATTTACGGCCAGTTTTTGGAAACTCAACCTATGTTCATAAATGAAAACTACATTGAGACTATAATTTTCCACCTGTCAGAGTGGCAAAAATCCAAAAATTTGGTAACCCGCTTGGTTGGTGAACTTTTTAACAAGTCCTCTCATACACTGCAGGTGAGATGTAAATACTGTCAATACAGTATTTTATTTTTTATAGCTAAAGACAGAAAGCAATCCTAATGAGTATAAATAAGGGCTATCTTATGCGCATTATAAAGTGAAATTCTATGCAGCTATAAATATGAATGAGGAAGTCTCTATGAAATAAAATGGAAAGATCTCCAAGATATATCATATTCCATCAATTCTAAGACGTATATTTTTTCACATGTGAATATCTCTGAAATTATGTTGTAGCTTAAAATCTGTGACTCAGTTATAACTGGCAGCATGTCTCCTTTCTTTGAAGTATTTAATATATTCTGTGGTGTTTTAGAATCAGTGAAATGTGGTATCAGTGAAGAACAGCAAGGGACAGAACCATGTGTAGAATATGCCATCTTCTAGTTCAAAAAGAATCTATTAAATACAATGTAGTATTCTGGCTTGTATCCTGGAACAGAAAAAAAGATGTTTATGTGAGGAAATCCAAATAAAGTCTGGAGTTCAGTTAACAGTTCACATCAATGGTGGTTTCTTGGTTTTGACAAACCCTATGGTAATGTAAGGTAGCATTAGGGAAATGGGGAAGGCATATACAGGAGCCCTCTGTATTATCTTTGCAACTTTTCTGTAAATCTTAAATTATTCCACAATAAAAATTTTGTTGAAATGGTAAATTTTAAAAGGATCCATATTTTGTGCATTTTTAAAAACTCAAGGCAAACATAACAAACTAAAACCTCTGGGGGATGGCAGGGTGAGGAGAAGTAGACAAATATGGAGAGAGAGGGGCTGGTGGGAGACTGCTCACTTTACACTGGTCTCAAAACCATATGAATGTATTTACCTATCCAGGTATCAAGGTTAAAAATTACAACACAAGAAACAACAGGTGTTGATGAGAATGTAGAAAAAAGGGACCCTTGTGCACTACTGGTGGGAATGCAAACTGGTACAACCACTGGGGAAAATGGTATGGAGGTTCCTCAAAAAATTAAAAATAGGGGTGCCTGGATGGCTCAGTCAGTTAAGCATCTGTCTTTGGCTCAGGTCATGATCCCAGGCTCTTGGGATCGAGCCCCACATCCGAGCCCCACATCTGGCTCCCTGCTCAGTGGGGAGCCTGCTTCTCCCCCACCCTCTACTGCTTCCCCTGCTTGTGCTCTCGCTCTGTCAAATGAATAAATAAAATCCTTAAAAAAAAAGTTAAAAATAGAAGTACCACATGATCCAGTAATCACATTACTGGGTATTTACCTAAAGAATACAAAACACTAGGGGGGCCTGGGTGGCTCAGTCGTTAAGCATCTGCCTTCTGCTCAGGTCATGATCCCAGGGTCCTGGGATCGAGCCCCGCATTGGGCTCCCTGCTCAGCGGGAAGCCTGCTTCTCCCTCTCCCACACGCCCTGCTTGTGTTCCCTCTCTTGCTGTGTCTCTCTCTGTCAAATAAATAAATAAAATCTTAAAAAAAAAAAAAGAAGAGGGGCGCCTGGGTGGCTCAGTTGGTTAAGCGACTGCCTTCGGCTCAGGTCATGATCCTGGAGTCCCTGGATCAAGTCCCGCATCGGGCTCCCTGCTCAGCAGGGAGTCTGCTTCTCCCTCTGACCCTCTCCCCTCTCATGTGCTCTCTCTCATTCTCTCTCTCTCAAATAAATAAATAAAATCTTTAAAAAAAAAAAAAGAATACTAAATACTAAAATACTAAAAAGAATACAAAAAACCCCACACTAATTCAAAGGGATATGTTTACTGCAGCATAATCTGCAATAACCAAATTATGGAAGCAGCCCAAGTATCCATCGACTGATGAATGGATAAAGATGTGGTATATATATAATGGGAGTATTACTCAGCCACAAAACAGAATGAAATCTTGCCATTTGCAAAAACATGGATGGATCTAGACTATAAGACTAAGTGAAATAAGTCACTCAGAGAAAGACAAATACCATATTTCACTCATATGTGGAATTTAGGAAACCAAAGGGGAAAAAAGATACAAACCAAGAAACAGACTCTTAACTATAGAGAACAAACAGATGGTTAGCAGAGGGGAGGTGGGGGGGGGCGGCAAAATAGGTGAAGGGGATTAAGAATACACTTACCTTTTTCGGTTTTTAAACATTTTTTTCAGTAGTCTACACACCCAACAACAGACTCGAACTCACAATCCCAAGATCAAAAGTCACATGGTCTACCCACTGAGCCAGGTGGTCTACCCACTGAGCCAGCTGGGCACCCCAAGAGTACAGCACTAAGTAATATATGAAACTGTTGAATCACTATATTGTACACCTGAAACTAATATAATACTGTATGTTAACTAAACTGGAACTAAAATTTTTAAAAATACATATGTATTTACCTGATATTAATAAAGTAACAGTGACAAGAAAAAAATAAAAACTATTAAAAGGTACTTTATAAGAGGACAAAGGAGATAAAGAGAGGTTATTCTAAATAGAGCTCATATTTACAACCTAGGGACCATGACAAGAATCCATGGCTTGGCTGGGGAAGGTCTACAACCTAAAATTCTCTATCCAATTTTATGTAAATGAATTCATGGACATTTTCCTCAGTAGAGGGACTACAAGGAAATAAATACCTTGTATATCCGTACACGAGAATAATATGCATCTAAGAGATATACATTTGGACACATACTTATGACAATTAAAGATTCTACTATAATATATAAAGTGGAAAAAAGTAATGATAGTATTTATAGTGTTTATCTTGTTAATGTAAAAACATCTCTCTATAGAGATGTCTATGTATATAAATATGCACTGAACAATCTAAAAGGCTAAATGTGGTAACCATTAATGCTGTTCACCAAATATTTCTGGCTCCCTGCTTAACAGACACATTCCTGCCCCTCAGTGGTTGAGTGGGACCTTGTTTCCACCTATAAGTGGAAACAAACATTTAATTGTTGATTCAAGACCCTCCACAGGCACTCTTCTTCCTCTGGTATAGGAACCAACAATATTAGAGACGATTGCTGCTCATATGCCTAGGTCCCCAAGCAATTACAACAAGCAGAACCCCCTGCTGACCCACAGTGGATGTGAAACAGAAACAAGATTTACATTTTTGTTTTAAGCTGCTGAGCTTGGCCAGGGAGAGGGGGGAGGCTTGTTATTACAGTATAACCAAGTCTAACTGATAAAGAAAACATCCTTGCTAATAGGATCTCTGACCATTTTCTTTCTGTATTGTCTTTTTAAAATATAACGAGCACCTGGGGCACCTGAGTGGCTCAGTCGTTAAGCTTCCTACTCTTGATTTCCCCTCAGGTCATGGTCTCAGGGTCCTAGGACGCTGTGTAGGGCTCCACACTCAGTGGGGATTTGGGAATCCCAAGAATTCCTTGGGATTCTCTCTCTCCCTCTGCCCTTCCCCCTGCTCACATTCTGGCCTGTGCTCTCTCTCAAATAAACAAATCTTTAAAAAAAATTAAAAATAAAAATAAAGAGCACCTGTATCTTAGAAACTTTATTTGGGGATAGAGACACAAGTCTTAGCATGGGCCTGAGCATCAAGCAGACATTGACCATCAGAGATTATTACTTGTACATCTCAATCTAGAGCAGCCTGAAAGCATCCTCCATTAGGATCCTCAACAACCTTTGTTTCGTTCCATGCTCACAGAGCAACCCAACAGCAGTGAAAAAAGCAAGGAAGAGAACCACGAGAATAAAGTGCTGTATTCTGCATGAGAAGATACAAACATGCATACATCTGTACACACATATACATGTTTGTAAATACATAGAAAATCTCTGGTAAGATATAAAAAAAGTTATGTCAATTTATTCTGAAAAGGGAAGATAAGTAGCTAGGTGACAAGAGAAAGTGGAAATCTTACTCTGTGTCATTTACTCTTTTGTATCTCTTATTTTTTTTTTTTTTAAGGATTTTATTTTTAAGTAATCTCTACACCCTATGTGGGGCTCGAACTCAAGACCCTGAGATCAAGGGTCACATGCTCCACCAACTGAGCCAGCCAGGTGCCCCTCTTTTTTATCTTTTAAATTTTGAACTATGTACATGCATTATCTATTTAAAAAGCAGATAAAATGAAAAGCTTTTAAAAAAACAAGCAACTCTAAGTGAAGGGATATACTAAGTGTTATTTAGTGAGTCATATTTCAAAAATATAGATGGCCTACTAAAGGGGCTTGCATGGACCAGTGATGAATGTGTCATGAACCCAGAATCATAAATGCACCTCAATAGCATAGAACATGATTAAAGAGCAAGAAAGATCACCAGCTCTACTTTTGCAAATAAGTTCTATGAGCTGCCCACTGATATTCAAGAAAATGAAGAAAAATTATTTCTAATGCTTCCAAAGTCAAGGCTTTTATTACTGAATCTTGATCCTATGAGAAAGCTTCAGCATTGTTAAATTCCACCTCTTACAAGATTAGCAGTATGACTTATTTTTTCTCCTCCACTAAGAACAACAGACTGAATTAATGTTTCCAAAGAAAAATGAAAAGGGACTGTACAAGACTTTAATAATATGGGAAAAGCAGGCACCTGGGTGGCTCCGTTGATTAAGTGACTTGATTTTGGCTCAGGTCATGATCTCAGGGTCATGAGATTGAGCCCCGTCCTGGGTGGCATGGAGCCTGCTTAAGATTCTCTCTCTCCCTCTTCCCCTCCCTGCTGGCCTGCTTGCTCTCTCTCTCAAGAAAAAAAGAGAAAAAAAAGACCACAATAAACCTCATACATACATTACTTACATAAATAAATAAATACATACACATATATATACATACATAAAATAGGGAAAGCATCTCAAAAGGTAGGAAAATAGCACTTAACTTACACCATATATGGTAAAACTGTGATTTCTCTAATTTATATTGGTGTAATGTTTACACAAGTTATCAACTCTTGAGCAATTAAACTAGCATACTGATTCATTTTGAAACATTCCCAAGAGTACCTGACACCTTGTTATCTGGCCTTATTAGAAATAAATGACAGAGGCACCTGGGTGACTCAGCTGGTCAAGCATCTGCCTTCAGCTCAGGTCACCAACCCGGGGTCCCAGGATCAAGGCCCTCGTTGGGCTCCCTGCTCACCAGGGAGTCTGCTTCTCCCTTTGCCCCTCCCCTGCTCCTTCTCTCTCTCTCTCAAATAAATAAATAAAATCTTTTAAAAATATATTTAAAAAGAAAGAAAGAACATAGGGGCACTTGACTGGCTCAATTGGAAGAGCATGTAAATCTTAATCTCGGGGTCATGAGTTCAAGCCCCAGGTTAGGTGTAGAGATTAAATAAATTAAAACTTTTTAAAAAAATAATAAATAAATGACATAAGGTGGTTGACTTCACATTCTTGCACAAACTTCATTTAGCTGGGGATGAGGAGTTTCTGGAAACGGAACTGCACAGAAACCGCAGAGTCTCCATGGAGATCCAGTCCTGGCATTCTACACTGGCAATGGCTCAGCTCCTTCAGCTACTTCACATTCACTGAAGTCAGGACTGTCTCTGGCCATAATTCTTCTAGGTGCTAATCACTCAGTTGTTAGTCAAACATCCAAGCTACAGTGTTTATAAAGCCTTTCGTAAAAATCACAGAACTTCCAATCATCCTTAACTGCATGCTGATCTTTACCGAGTTTCCTTACACAATTCCCTCCAAGGGTCTCTAGCTCTCCCACTGCTTCTTTCTAACAAACCCACCCTGTCCCATGCATACATTTTCTCAACATTTGCTATCAAAAATACCTCACACCCCACCAGGACACAACAGAGTGACAGTAATGCACTCAATTCAGGATAACAGTTGAGCACTAACTAGCTGAAAACTGACAATAGCACTTAGGAGCACACACACAAAATTTAACAATACAGCCTGACTCTGGAGGCACACTGAAGAGCTCCACTTAGACCCTTCCCCCACCAGCACTTTCCAATTTCACCAACATCTCCTGCAGGGCTTTCTCTAGACTACAGGGCCCATTTTGGCCATCGTCACAGCACTTCAAAATTATCACTCACCCCCCACTCTAAGTTACTGGTTAAAAAATATCCCAGTCCCCTCAACCCTCATATGTTCTATACTGCCGTCAGATTTCCCTATGGGATCAAACTCTAGTTAGTACAGAAGTAACCCGCCTAATATAATGAGCATTCTTTCCCACTCATAACCCTCTCACTTCCCCACTCCCTTTGGAGAGTTTTCTGGGATCATATCCCAAAGAAAGCACTGTGTTGGAATCCTTGACTCAGTCTGTGCTGGGGAAGCCAAAACAAGACAATGACCACAGTTTTATATATGCCTATTTATTCTTAGTAAAATTATTTTGAAGACAATATAATTACAACAAAGCAGCACTGCATAGGGTTATGTTAAATGACATTATTTAAAAATTGCTTTTGTGGCATAACCAACAAAACTTATTAATCCTATTCATAAATTTCTATAATTAGAATAACATTTGTTTTCTGACCATTTTAAAATAAAGCCCTTAATCCAAAGCTCTGATTTGGAAAAAAAAAAATGCTTATTGCTTAGCCTTCAAAAAAATCCCACATTGTTATTTTAGAAATTCCCGAAAGTATCACATTACAAAAAAAGCCTCCTCCTCGTGCACTGCTGGTAGGAATGTACGTTGGTGCAGCCACTGTGGAAAACAGTATGGAGGGTCCTCAAAAAATTAAAAATAGAACTACTATATGATCCAGCAATTCCACTACTGGGTATTTACCCAAAGAAAATGAAAATACTAATTTGAAAAGATACATGCACCCCTATATTTACTGCAGCATTATTTATAATAGCAAAGATATGGAAGCAACCTGAGTACCCATCATCCATAGACGAAGAAATAAGGAAGATGTGGTGTGTGTGTGTAAAGATATATACACACAATGGAATATTACACAGCCATAAAAAAGAAATGAGACCCCTTTCATTTGGTACAACATGGATGGACCCAGGGGGTATTATGCTAAGTGAACTAAGTCAAACTCAGAAAGACAAATACTATACACTCGTAAGGGGAATCTAAAAAACAAAACAAATGAATAAACAAAAAGAATTAGAAATGTAAATACAGAGAACAAACTGATGGTTGCCAGAGGGAAGGTGGGTAGGGGGATGGGCAAAATTTGTGAAGAGAAGTGGGAGATACAGTTTTCCAGTAACAGAATAAGTCACAGGGATGTAAGGTACAGCATAGGGAATATAGTCAATGGTATTGTAATAGCCTTGTATGATGACAGATGGTAGCTACACTTGTGATGAGCATAGCATAAGGTAGAGAATTGTTGAATCACTATGTCCTGCACATGAAACAAATGTAACATTGTGGGCCAACTATATTTCAAGTAAAAAAGAAAGAAAAATTTCAAAAGAAAAAGAAAAAAATTCCTTTGTCATTGTGCCTAGAAATGGTTGTCTTCTGAATCCGCCCATTTAACCCCTAAAAATTTATTTGATCAAAACAATCTGAATAGGTTCCAGTAGATAAAGGATGCTTTAAGGTTTATGGTCCTTCTCCTGCTCTCCGGAGAAAGAGAGATTACATTAAAGCACTTTTTCATTTTGGAGCAGAGCTGTTATTTAATTTAGGTTAACTACCACATCTTGATTCTTGTTGCTGGCAGAATGGGAGAGCACTGTGAGACAGGTTGAGGGGGTAGAAGAGGGTATTTCCCCCACACTGGAGTAGAGTCTATCCCCCATCCCAGCAGTCACCAAACCCTGACAACTGCCACCACAGTAGGGACAAGGTGCTGTCAGCAGGAAGAAAGCAGACTGGTGTTACCGTGATCAAGAACGGTTCCCGCTGGGTGCCTGAGTGGCTCAGTTGGTTAAGCAACTGCCTTCGGCTCAGGTCACAATCCTGGAGTTTCAGGATCCAGTCCCGCCTCAGGCTTCCCTGCTCAGCAGCGAGCCTGCTTCTCCCTCTGACCCCTCTTCTTGTGCTCGCTTGCTCTCTCTCTCTCAAATAAATAAATAAAATCTTAAAAAAAAAAAGAACGGTTCCTGCTGGTTCTGGGGGTAGAGGGAAGAAGAGAATCTTTTAAAACAGTGCTCGAGCCTCTTTTCTCATTCATTCAGAGACATCCATCTTTGATTGTCCGTGACATTCACCGATAAGCCCCTCTATGTGACAGATTTAAGATATATCACCCTGTTCCATGGGCTCCTATCACTTCCCAGGGATCTGGTCAAGTGTGAAATCTCTATTGCAGCCCTAGAAACAGCAACTGCAAGGATGAGACCATAAAATGCACTCAAACATATCCTGAGTGAATTTGTGCTTCGAGCCCTTTCAGTCACAATAGTTTAGAGTATATTAATAGTGAAGTTAAAATCCCAACCTCGATTGTGTTTGCTAGCTAAATCCTAAGCTTTTATTTGACAGTTTATTGTCAAAAGGAACTAAATGCATGTTAAGATGATTCAGTTTCATGTATAAGGTGCTTCCAACAAGCTACCTAATGACGGTATTACAATAAAAAAATTTCAAGAGCAGTCTGAGAACAGCTCCCAAAAATGTAAAACCATAATGTTAATTCTGTTATATTCATGTCAAAGCAATACTTCCTCAGCACCTATAAAAGAATGTGAAAATCAGAATGCTTTTCAGTTCTCGGTTCAAGTCACACAAACCAAATCTAGTTCTTAAAATATTTGGGAATCTTCGTCTTTAGTGCCTTCAATTCAAGAAGCAATACTCAGCTTAAAAGGTGCTCTGTGGGGGCGCCTGGGTGGCTTAGTCGTTGGGCATCTGTCTTCGGCTCGGGTCGTGATCCCAGGGTGCTGGGATCGGCCCTGCATCGGGCTCCCTGCTCAGCAGGAAGCCTGCTTCTCCCTTCTCCCACTCCCCCTGCTTGTGTTCCTGCTCTGTGTCTCTCTCTGTCAAATAAATAAACAAGATGTTAAAAAAAAAAAAAAAGAGGTGCTCTGTAATTACTTCCTACCAATAAATAATGTATTTTTAAAAAACAAACAAGGTACCTCATTTTTAAATTTTATCGTCTGGGAAGCTCTTGAGATTCAAATTAGAGATACAGAATTGGAATGGAGACCTTTTACTTCAGCTGTGTTTTGCAGAAATAGGGTTTTCAGTATATTATTAACTATATACATTTATATATATTTATACTATTCATATACATACTGCATTCATATATGTATATGATTAGTTAGATACCACAATTAAGCTTTTCCCCCTTGTCTCTTTTAAGGTTTAAAACACACACCTACGCCCACACCCCCCACACTCCCACGAGAAAGACACCTTAAGACAGATCGTTTTCACCACACACTGGAAAAAATAATTCACTTTGTGTAGGAATTATGGAGTGACATTTCCATCACAAAATTCTCTCAAACTGACACTGTGTAAATGAAGAGAGCAAAACTACATAATGACTGATTCCTTCATTACCTGTCTTCACTGAGATGATGACTTAATAGTCTATGCCTTCTCATTCTTTCAGGGATGTTGCTATAAATCTTCACATCTCCTCCCTTCCTCAATAACACCTCGCTCAATCCCTTGTTCAAGGTAGTTGCTCAATAAATATTTGTTAAATGGATACACTAATTAATTCCATAGCACAATTCATACAACTACAAATGAGTATAAATGAGCAAAATGCAGAGAATGATTCAGCTGAGATGGTCCTAAAATGGAGGGCTTTGCAGAATTCAGAATCTGTAATGATATTATAGCATTATGGATTGGGTATAAAAAGATCAATGTCATAAACTGCAGTGCCAAGAAAGTAATTTTACTTTCAAATTAGAACTTGAAGGAACAACAAACACCATCGACATTGGGAACAAGATGTTTTTCTTTTGTGAAAAGTACACTGGCAACCAAATTTTAATAGTATAAAAGTCAACTACCTGAGAAATGAATATCAATATGTGATATTACACAATTAGAATAAATTTACCCAGCCTACCTTCCTCAGCTTTTCAGACTCCAAGACAATGGGACCAAATCTTTGAACTGACTGGTGAATAAAGCCCTCTAAGAGAACTGCTCCTCTAGAATATAAATAATACTAAGAATTAAAGGAGCTGAATAAAAGACCAAGAGAATAAAGGCAGAAATTTTTTTAATTAGAATTATTATACATATGGAGCCACTTGTATTTGTTCTTTTGATAACTGGCCTTATTTGAGGTACTTGAAAATGAAATGGAATCAGAATACTTTCAATTTTTTAATAGAATATGAAAGAGCTTCCCCATTCCCAAAGTTTAAGTTGGCATTTCATGAGTATTTCCTCGTGCCAAAAACAATAAATAAGATATAAGCCTGTCCATTAAGCAAAGAAATGCCTAGAAAGAACTAAGTGACTTTGCAAAAGAAAAAAACAAATCAAGAATAGCTGTTTGGTTATAACAACTCATTCTATGCATCCTTTCAGCAAGAGGCTACAAAAGTGAGATTCAATTATAATAGAAAAAGTTTAGTATTACCAAAAACATCCACTATTGCAAACATAGCATTAATAATAAACCCAGTAAAATATCACAGAAACTACTGTCAGCATTACCTGTACACAGAAACCAACAAAACTTTTCATATAAAGACAAATTTCAACTTAAGTCATAAACATACAAAGGATACTCTACAGTTATAGAAAACTGAATCTGCTACCCAAGACTAAATTTAAGACAAGCAAACAGGAAGGGACGGAACCAAGAATGACAACTAACAGATTAAATCTACAGTTTTAAAATCATCAGAAAGCACTGCAAAGTAGAGTCAATGATCTGAATACCTTTGTTGGAGCAGTATCCATGAAAAGCTATAGAAAAAAGAGAAAGAGAGAGAAGGGCGTAAAACTTTCATATAAACTAGAGAATCCAGATGAGACGCACACATTCCAGTTAAATAGCCTTGTATTTAGGAAATTAAAATCAATTTTATTTTAGAAAATGTTTTCTAAGGTAATCCCTGTCTAATATGGTAGTCAGCACTTCTAGAAATTAAGTGACTAACCTCAGAAGCTAAAAACCAAATAATGTAAAGAAATGATATCTGAAGATTGGTTAGCTCCTACCAAACCAGTTTCTGTGTCTCTGTATCAATCTGCACTTTTTTTGCCCACAACCCCTGTACCTACTTACCTCACTCATAAAGGTGCCTGTCCTAAATGAGGAACAGCTTTGAAATGTTTGAAACCAGTCTATCCATGCTTTTCATTCAACTGACAGATAATTATGTAAAAGTAATTTTAATGTGAAGGACCTTAAGGAACTAAGATTAAAAATACTCTGTAGCTAGTATGGAAAGGAAAATAAAATACTGGCTACTAAAATTATTTTGTTCTCAGTGTAATTAAAGGAAAAGATTTAAACATGTAATTTCTTATTTATGTCTAATTCCCACCCTTTCCAAATACATTGGGTCTCTATGCCACAAATTAAGCACGGAAAGGCCCACTGAAAGGCCATTTTGTTTTACTCAAAATAACAACAAAAAAAAGTCCTACTGTTTATAATATGCACCACCAGTATCAAATCTTTTGGATCTGTGAAATACTCTTTTAAAACGATGTTCTAGGGCACAGTTATGCTTTAACCACTCTGAAGAGTTTATATTCTATCAGTAAAGAATTTGTTTTATTCTCCATAACCTTCTACCTGAGGCTCTCCCATGAGGCCTTTTCATCTTTACAAAGCCCCTACCCCCCAAGCTTAGCTGCAATTTAATATAAGGCAATATACAGACTCTTCAGTGTAATAAAAATACGTAACAGCCTCAAAAAGGAAGAAACGGCTCTGGTTTATTCTTCCTCTTACAAGGAATCTTTAAAGAGAAACGGTAACATTTTTCCCAAGGCAGAAAAGATTGTCAACGCAGTGCTAAATCTCTTCCAGCGCTTTGACAAATACTGAACCAGCCTCATCCGGAGCGCTTCTGCCCTGAAGATCACTCTCAGAAGCAGAGAAAGGAACACACTTGCATTTTCACTGTGCTGATTCACTGAACCTTTTGTGCATGTACACGTATGGGGGAAATGTTTGCTTCTGAGCTGGAAACCTTTCCAGCCATGGTGACTGTCTCAGTCTGCCCTTGGTATCCCTGGGCCACTGCAGGCGCCCTTGTAATACTAGAGACCGTTTATGGAGCCTGGCTGTCAAGGAGGCACCAAGCCAGGCACTTCACATGCATCTGCTTCAGTTCTTCCAACAACGCTATGCACTTTTTACTTTCAAACAGATGAGAGAAAAGAGGCTCCAAGGTTATTAATAATCCAGCTGTGTTCAGTTCCCCTGAAGGCAGACACTAGCTGTCCCTGGTGTCCGCATGCCTAACCACTAGAATTAACTCTTCAAATACCCAATGAACACAGTTTTTCATCCCCAAAGATTTCAACCATGATATGGCTCCTTTTTAAGCTAGTTATTCCTCAGACCCTCCAAGTTTTAGCTAGTTTACCCCCAGACCTTCCAAGTTTCATTTTCTCAATTAGCATGGAAAACTCCATGAGAACAGGGATTATCTCCAGCAGTGACCTATTTTTACCATTTGAGGGGAAGGAAAAAAAAAAAAGCCTGGCAGAGTAGGTATTCATTACAATTTGGTGGAATGAATGAACTATCTAGAAAATCTGGGCTGTGATGACAGCCAATATGGACAACAGCATGAGTGCAAGAGGACCTGAACTGTGTATGTAGTTTGCTCATGTTTCCAAATTCACTAGGTAATTATCTAAATTCAACTTTACAAGCTACGACTTATGGAGTATCTACTAGGACATCACCTGCTAGTCTATGTAAACACACGACTAAATAGTACATGGCCAACAAATCATTTATGTACAACTCTGCTGAAGTAGCTTTATCTGTTGGAAAGAATAAAAGCCAGGTAGTATGGCTTTCCCAAAAAGAAAGTGCATCAATTTCGTCAAAATCACTTATCTCTTGTGTTAGCTTCTGAGAGAAAAGTGGATGGTTGTGGTATTTCAAGATGATCTCTTGAAATTCTTTCAAATAACAAAACACCTGTCCTGTCAATTCAGAGATCCCCAGAGACTATCTCAGAAACTTCCAAGAAATGTCACTGGTACGCACCCGATGCCATCCTTCCATTCTAAAAATCCACAACGTGGTTTCATTCCAGCTCTCCCCAACAAGAACTGGTGAAATTCATTCCCATTCCAAGCCACAGAGAAATTACAGCAGGCACCGAATGGCGACTCCTAGCATTAGTACCATCTCTGTCATCCAGTTATTCCACTTTCCCTTCATCTCTGTGCCCAACCACTCTGTCCACTGAAACAGTAACAACACAACTATGTTAAGTTTTTGCGTGTGGTGCCCCAGTACCTAAGGATTTAGACCTAAAACAGGTAACTAACATGACACCATCAGAAGTAAAGATGTTGAAGACTTAAGCACATAAATCAAGAAAATAAATTAGAAATAAGTCATAAGCAAGAAGGAAAACGAACACTACATACTTTGATGAGCTTCAATTATTGAAACTCAATAGTCTACTATGTGAAAGTCTTGAAGAAAAATGAATTTATTTCCTCCTTGAATCAGTGCCCCGGTAACTGTATTCCTTTTTTATCAAGAAAAATACACTTCTATCACAGCAAACAATGAATATGCAGGACTATTTTACATAGTAAGCATTCATTAAACACTTTTTGAATTAATGAATAAATTTTCCCTGTCTAATAATGTCTAATGTGAATTTTTTAAATCCTAAAAAGAAAAGAAGGGGGGTAGAGGCAGTGCTGTATCTGTTTAATTTGATGAGTATCTGATATACCATTAATTGGTGCTTTTAAATGACAATCCTGACCTCAACTAGAGCTTCTCCAATAAAATTATTTACTGTTATAATATAGACAGTCTTAAAGAGAGAGACTATCATGGCAGATACTGAAAGAAAAAAAAATTTTTAAGACAAACCACCAAAAATCTTTTTTAGCCAATAGTTATTACCAATTACTTTTACTAGTCAGAAGTTTAAAAAATAAAGAAGTAAAATAAATTTAAGTTCTGTACCAACTATTAAATCCTATAAATTATCAAGCATAGGGACAATACAATAATTTCATAGTCTTTAAAATTTTTTCCTATAATAAAGAGGAAAGGAGAATGTACACTATCATTTATGGCCCTATTTAAGGGATAGGAATATAAAGATAAAAAGATTCAGACTTCTGACTGCAAGGAGGTTCATAGGAAAATCAAAAACCTGTGTCCAACATTTTTCCTTTGGTACTTCTCCCATCTTGAGAGAGATCTAATTCCAAAGCCGACCAAAAACCCTCTTCTCTTCCCTTCTTCCCCAGCTTCCCTGACTGATAACAACTCATTCTGATTATATCTTTACTCAGTATCTCTTTCACATTAATGTATAGTTTACAGTTTTTATCTTTTATGATCTTTTTTTTTAACATAATACACTGGAACTGCACCAGGAATACAGCTTATGTAAAAATCCACGTCATTGCACATGGCAAGAACTGAGTAAATGGCCAATGAGAGGTAGATGGCGTCCACATGGGAATAAAACATCGGTCAGCTCCTAGTAAATGGCCAGTGTAGCCAGGTGGCTGGCTAGAAACTAAAAAAAATGACCACATAACAAAGGACTACAGGGATGGGGCGCCTGAGTGGCTCAGTCATTAAGTGTCTGCCTTCGGCTTAGGTCATGATCCCAGGGTCCTGGGATCGGGCCCCGCGTTGGGCTCCCTGCTCACAAGGAGGCCTGCTTCTCCCTTTCCCATTCTCCCTGCTTGTGTTCCCTCTCGTGCTGTCTCTCTCTCTGTCAAGTAAATAAATAAAATCTTTAAAAAAAAAACCAACCAAACAAAAAAAAACCAAAGGACTACAGGGAACAAAAATAGGCATTAAGCATCCTGTTTTAAACATATACACCAGGGGTGCATGGGTGGCTCAGTCAGTTAAGAGACAGACTTTTGGTTGCGGCTCAGCGTCCTGGGATGGAGCCCTAGTGGGCTCTGTGCTCACTGGGGAGTCAGCTTGAGATTCTCTCTCTTCCTCTCCCCACCCCCCCCCCCCACCGCAGGCACTGGAACTCTCTCTTATTCTCTCTTTCTAAAATAAATAAGTCAATCTTAAAAAAAAAAAATGTATACACCACCATGAAATATACTGCAATCTAAGGGAATGGAATTTGACTTAACAGATAAAATAGGTTGCAATAAAAATAACAAGGCAATAAAGTAAAAAAAAATTTAATGTATTTAAGGGCAGAGTGGGCAAAAGTGATAATGTGCATTAATTTTTATGAACCAACCCCACTGGTAAAGAATCTTCACAATCCTGTAAAAGGTGTTGGTAAGGATGAGGAATAAATTGCTGGTGGGGAATGCTGGTGGTACAGCAGCTTTGGAAAAGTCTGGCAGGTTAAACGTGGCGTCACCATGCAAACCTGCAATTCCACTCCTAGGTGTGTATATGCAAAGCAAATGAAAACATCTCCACACAAAAACTTGTACATCAATGTTCATAGCAGCATTATTCATAATCACCAAAAAAAGTCCACCAATGAATGGATAAACCTCTGTATATTTTGGCCTGGCCTCTTCACTTCTACTTTGCTCTGCAGAGACAATCATACATGTAGGTAGATACATACACTGATGCGACTGCTGCCATTTACAGGGACTGAAAACCCCCCACATAACCATTTACTTATTGCCATTATATAAATCACAATTCAGCCATACTATGCAATATCATACAGCCTTTAAAAGAGGACTCTTCTTGCTGATATGGCACAATTTATAGAAACTTAAGTATGCACAGAAAAAGGAAAGAAAATATTACTGGGGAGACTAACTATATATATCTCCTTTCCTAATGCTCAACTTGAAAAATATTAAGAAAACAAACTGAGGGAAAAACAAGTTGGGGAGGATGGGACCAGGTTGCCACTTGTTGAGGTTTCAAGCCTTTCCTCCAAACCCAATAAAAAGTAATCTGCACCCTGCATCCAAAGTTACTTTATTTTTTTCACCCCATCGCCCCAAAGTTACTTTGATTTGTCTTATTTGTCACCCTCAAACAGACTGATTCAGTATCATTTTTCTAAAAAGCCAAGACTGTCACTAAGGGATACCTGGAAGAATCCCAGGCAAAGTTGACTCCCTTACGTCCCCCCTTACACTGAGATGGGACCCTTCCTATTATGGGCTTATAATCTAAACAGCATTTTGATTTTATATAATGCACCACCTCTTTCCTCAATATTCGGCTTAGCAATATTTTCTGAAGTTAAATCATTATTGTGTTCAGCAAAGCCCGCCATGAAGGAGGAAGAAGATCTAGCCCAATGGCTTGACTTTACAAAACTTCCTTTTGATGGAGACAACCTAAATGCTCATCAATAGGGAGCTGTCTAAACAAATTATAAAACATATGTATTTAGGGGGCGCCTGGCTGGCTCAGTCGGTAGAGTATGCGATTCTTGATCTCGGGGTTGTGAGTTCCAGCCTCACGTTGAGTGTAGAAATTACTTAAAAATAAATAAATAAAATGAAATCTTAAAAAAAAAAAACATATTTAAATCCACATGTACTTTATAATTTTATTTTCTAAAACCATATCTACTTTGGCCTACGCAGTAATTAAAATCGAATGAAGCAGTTTTGCATGTACTAACCGTTCTGCTAAGAGATAATACTGCGAAGAAAAAACAATGTGCAAAACAACATGTATGCTACCATGCTTGAGTATGATAGAGAATACACAGGTGTATACACACACAGTCTCTTTCTGGAAGGATTCATAGGAAACTCGAAACTTCAGTTGCCTCTGGGGAAGGACACCAGGAGGCTGCGATCAACTTTTCACTGTAAACTCCTGTGCACCTTTGGAACGAAGGGTGCGTTACTTGCCCTAAAATTAAACGCTATGAAGCAAAGTTCCTTTGAAGAGGTATAGACAACAAAGGCGTAAGGAATGTGTGGTGTCGTTACCCCCCCCCCCCCCCCCCCCCCCGCCCTCCTTGGCGAGGCTATCTCCCCGGGAGTGCACCGCCTGTTGGGACCCGGTCTCAGCCTCAGAAAGCTGGCTGCATCTCCACCAGCGCCACGCGCTACGGTGGACCCGGGCAGGTGCCAGCCGGAGACGGGCACTTAAGGCAATCCCTTCCTCCCTCCACAGTTCCCACGGGCCATCCACCCCGCGCCGAGAAACCTTCCCCTCTACTCGCAGCTTTATTAAAATGGACCTTCAGTTTCCAACTGTCCATCAAGCTAGAAAACAATTTCTACTAAATTTGTGTTTGCCCGAACCCTTTCTAAATTAATATTCTGACCACTCCAACTCACCTGGCTTATCAAAGGCTAAGGGCGGGAAACAGTTTATATATAAAATCCCACACGCCAAGGCTTACACATCCCGCGCCACAGAAAACACTGCAAATTCCCTCAAAATTGTAGACAGCTATGCTGTTTACAAAGCGTTTCCACATACATCATCACATTTAATGCCTTCACACGCTTTAGTGTCAATCCTGGCAAATCCAACAGCTGCCAAATTGGATTTATTAGTCTTCAAGAACTGTAGAATCAGCGCTAATAAGAAAACAGCTATCAAAGGGCTGCTTTTCTACCTGCTCTGGCTGGCTGCGATTTCTCAAAAGTGACAACTCTGGGCATTCGGCACGCAGAACGGCTCACAAACCATCAGTGTGACACATTCCTTGTGGAAGCAAGGGAGAGGAGCTAGCGCGAGGAGGTCCGGGTGTGCTCGCGCGCGCTGGGGAGGGGGCGAGGGCGGTGCGCACCCGCGCGAGGACGTGGGAACGCCGCACGAGGCGGGACTCCATTTCCTCCACAGCAGCCGAGGTGGGGCGAACGCCCAACAAACAGGGCAGCTGCTCCCCGGCCGGCGCGTTCCGCGCGCTCGGAGAATCCTCTGGGCTGATTCAGAGGTTCAGGCTCCTGTGAGGGCCAACCGAGCTTGCAGCCCGGGAAGGCGCTATCAACCCGAACTTAGAAAAAGCCTGAGGCGCCGAGCTGACGCCAGCAATTTAAGAAAGGTGACCCTCGCGGCCCATCTTGCCTGGGTAGGAGAGTGCAAAACGGATAAAGTTACAGCTCGCAACACACGCAGATGGAAAGTCGGGGTAGGGGGGGCGCTCCCAGGGAGCCGGGCCGCTGAAGGGGGTGTGGCCGGTGGGGCTTTTATGGGAGTGGGGGCGGAGGCGTGTCAGTCGGGCCCCGGGAGGCGCCTCCACTGCCTGGGAGGGTGGGCTAGGACCCCCGCGCGGGGTGCCGAGTGCCTGGGGTGCCCCGCCACGCGCTCGCTCGCCGGCTCACCGGTGATGTCCAGGTACAGGTCGTCATGCTGGTCCAGGCGGTGCAGTTCCTGCGACGTGGAGCTGCGGCTCTTTTTCACTCCCTGCGAGGACGCCGAGCAGCGCCGCGAGCAGGGGGGCGCGGCGGCCCAGCTCGGCCGCCGCTCGCTCTTCCGCTTCATGG
>NC_058415.1:30254345-30326738 GCF_002201575.2 Neomonachus schauinslandi
GGCCCACCGCGCCTGCCCCGCTCCCTCCTTCGGCCGCCACGGGACCCGCGCCGCAGCCCTGGCTACAGCGCCTCCTGCCGCCGCCGACGCCCCCCAGCCCGTCCCCAGGTGCCCGCTGGCGCTGCCGAGGCGACGGTGCTGCCGCCGGCTGCTGGGGCTGCCCGGGGTAACCGCGCGCGCCCACCGCAGCCGCAGACGCTGCTGCCGAGGCGCGGGAGCACAGCGGGCCGCGGCTCTCGGGGACCCCAGGGGGGCTGTTCCGTGGAGCTTCATTCACAAAAAAGGGCCCACAACCCTCCTCGGGGCCCGCAGACTGGGGCTTTTCATTGGTCAGTGAGGCGTGACGTCACGCAGACGGGGCCTTTCTACAGGCAGGTACCTGGTGACGCCATAAAGAAAAGTCTGAGTGGTTCCGCCAATCAAATATAAAAGTGTGCTCGCGACCCTCCGCCTGCCCCTAACTTTTGTTTTTTCTGTTTTCCTCCGGTGCTGAGACCCCAGGTCCCAACTTCCTTTAGTGAATCACCGAAGCTTTACACAACCCCATCCTAATAACTTAACTCCAGTTCTTTGGCATGTGTATTTTTAAAAGTATTTCAGGGTTTTCCTTGTAATCGCGCCAAGTGAAAAGGATTCTTGCCATGGCTGCTGGCTTGGAAAAGAGTATGGACTGATTAAATTGTGCGCCGCTCTGTAGACTTGAGGTAAAGTTGGTATCACAACCGACGAACTATTTAAATCACCTACACTCTTTATCGACCTATGAGTGTGCCCAGCATTCAAAAAGACTAAGCCAGGGCTTCTTAGGGGGTCGATAAACCTACCGTGGAAACATGATACACCGTACGGTTTGTCTCGTAGTTCCTCTTGGAATCCAGTACTCGCATTTAACTCAGTAATTTTATACACCAGTTGCTGAGTTTTTCTTACCTAAAGTGTCGACAGGTCCAATTATTGAAGTATTGAAGCAAGTGGCGAATTTAATCCTTGAACTTTAATCCTGCAAACTGGAGTCATATCTTTTTCTTCTGGGTTAAAATAATGCGTGATATTTAGGGAACTTAACCAAAACTGTCATTTTGGAGGGACTTTAAACAAATTTGCATGGTAGCATCTAAGAAGGTGAATAGATTGGAGGGCAATCTTTAGATTTCATAGCCCCGAATTTTACGTCTTGCAAGCTATTCCTAATTTTTCACCAGCATTTTAACGTTTTATCCTGCAGTTCCGCAATTACTGCCAACCTCTAGAATTCTAGAGAAAGAGTCTAGAGAAAGAATGAATTTGAGTCAGTCCCCCTAGAAGCGTCTCAGAAATGCAAATGTTGATGGAGTACTTCCCGGGGGGCTATTTGACTTCTATTGTTGAAGGCCTTTACCCTTTAGCGCTGCTAATTAAGGAGGAAAGGGGGCTGGGGAAAGAAGGTTCTGCATCACTGACTCAGCTGAACAGTCTGGAACTACAGATCAGCCACTTAGACCAGAAGCTTAGTAATCATGTTCTTTCATCCCGTTTCCCCTAAGGAAATCAGTGAAGGCCTTAAATTAAAAATGGTCTACCTGTTTGTCTGCAGGGGCAGCAATGAAGCAAGAGAATTGGGAGCTTGTGGAATGCTGTGCAAATGAGTCTAAATTCAGCAGAAACCTATCCTCCCAGGTCCTCTGCTGTGACCGGAAATAGGAGGCCTTACTGGCCTTAGGGGCTCAGCAGTGGAAAGGCCACCTTTTCCTAGACTATTTGGGATTTTGCAAAAGTAAGTCTTTTGTTTATTGAGGTATAATTGACATATAATGTTTTTTTTTTTTAAAGATGTTATTTATTTATTTGACAGAGAGAGACACAGCAAGAGAGGGAACACAAGCAGGGGGAGTGGGAGAGGGAGAAGCAGGCTTCTCACCGAGCAGGGAGCCCGATGTGGGGCTCGATCCCAGGACCCTGAGATCATGACCCAAGCCGAAGGCAGACGCTTAACGACTGAGCCACCCAGGCGCCCGACATATAATGTTATATTAGGTTCAGGTGTACAACATAATGATTTGATATTTGTATATATTGCAAAATGATCACCACAGCAAGTCTAGTTAACATCCGACTAGGTTTTGTTTTGAATAGATATTACATGGGAATTGTTTTTTTTTTTTTTTAAAGATTTTATTTATTTATTTGAGAGAGAGAGAGAGAGCACTTGAGAGGGGGGAGGGTCAGAGGGAGAAGCAGGCTCCCTGCTGAGCAGGGAGCCCGATGCGGGACTCGATCCAGGGACTCCAGGATCATGACCTGAGCCGAAGGCAGTCGCTTAACCAACTGAGCCACCCAGGCACCCTACATGGGAATTGTTTTATTGGATCCCTAGAGTGAAAGAAATTCAAATACCCCATGATATTCTATTTATTTGAGGGTGACTTACCTAAATGTCAAACTAAGACTGAAGTGCCAGGAAGTTCACTTACAGCAGTTCATTTTCTCCTTCAAACTTAGTGTTGAGGCTGGAAATTCTAACAAAATGCCTATGATTCCAATAAAAGAGAAAAAATATATTAAGTACAGATAATTATGTTGTTTAAGCATTTTCATGTTTTAGAAACAGAATTTTATGGTTTTGTTAGCATAACATCATTAAGAGAGAAAATGTATAATTACAGTTGGTAATTTTGCAGAAATGTTTCACATTCTTGGGAATAGGAAGTCCATATGCTAAGTACACACATCGAAATTTTAAACCCTATTTATATTTTGTTTTTAGGTCATGTTTAGGTAGTGGTAGAAAAGTGCTATTTCTTACTGATATTTGTTTTTTATGTGTTGCACTTGAGCAATTTGACTCTTCCTGATGTCCAATAAGCTGATCTCTGGGCTCTGAGAAATAGGCCAGAGGAAATGTAGTTTAGTTTGCTTGGTTGATTGGTTAGTTTGTTGTTCACTGTTTGACCATTGATCATAAAATTTTAGAGCTTGAAGGAACTTTACACAATATTTGGTTCAAGGCTGCCCTTTCACAGTGAGGATGTGGGGATGCACAGAAGTGACAGGGGCAGGGCTGGAGTGAGAACCTAAACACTGTCTTCAGGACTGCGGCTTGTCTTTCCCCAACTGTCTGAGCTTAGAGAACAGATGCATCTGGTTGTAATCCTCAACATTATGGGCAGCACAGTGAAAAGCAAAAAAAGAAGGGAAGGAGTTCTCTAAAATATTCCTTTCTCCTAGGTAAATTCACCCTGAAAAGAATACAATTATGGAACATTTACTTTTTTTGGAACATTTTCTGGTATGTATATTTCAGATAAGTCACACTCTGAAAGTTTGAAGTCTTACCTTAAAATTAGTAGAAACTGGTCCATAGATACATTATGTTAAAATTTCGAAGCTTCTCAGAGTGCCTTGGTGGCTCAGATGGTTAAGCGTCTGCCTTTGGCTCAGGTCATGATCTCCAGGTCCTGGGATGTAGGCCCACATAGGCCTCCCTGCTCAGCGGGGAGCCAGCTTCTCCCTCTCTCTCTGCCTGCCTCTTTGCCTACTTGTGCTCTCTCTCTCTCTGTCAAAAAAAAAATAAAATCTTAAAAAAAAAAAAAAAAACTTAAAATCTTAAAAAGTTTTTTAAATGATACTAAGTTTCAATTTCAAATTATAAGTAAATTATAGCTTAATGATATGAAAATAAATAATTTGTAGGGGCGCCCAGGTGGCTCAGTTGTTAAGCATCTGCCTTTGGCTCAGGTTTTGATCCCAGGGTCCTGGGATAGAGCCCTGCATCAGGCTCCCTGCTCTGCGGGAAGCCTGCTTCTCCCTCTCCCACTCCCCCTGCTTGTGATCCCTCTCACGCTGTGTCTCTCTGTCAAATAAATAAATAAAATCTTTAAAAAAAAAAGTAATTTGTATAAGGTCAAATTTCCATAAAGCTAGAGGGTTTAGGTGGCAGGTATATGGGAAAATGGACACACACTAAAATCTTCACTAGCATTTTTTTTTTTTTTAAAGTTGGTTTGGGGGCACATGGCTGGCTCAGTCTGTAGAGCATGCAATTCTTGATCTCAGGGTTATAAGTTCAATCCCCATGTTAGGTGTAGAGATTACTTAAAAAAAAAAAAAAAGAGTTGGTTTTATTTCATTGGATATTCTGGTATTCTCAGCATTAACCTGAAATCCCCCATGTTCCTGACCCTGAGACGGAAAATCTCTTAGAACTGTAAAAAGGGGAGAAAATGGATGTTTATTAAGCTACCACCACATGCTGTACACAGTGATAGGAGCTTCACACAAATGCCCTGTTAAATATTATTGTTTTTATTTTGTAGGTGAGGAATCCCTCATTTGACAGGTCATGGCAGTTATCCCAAGTCCTGCAGTGGCTCTTTCTTGGGGCCAGCACCATTCTTCACAGGTTAAGGACAGAGTTTGAATGGATCTTTCCTTGTAGGTCCGTTTCTGAAGTAACCTGTATAGTTGTGTAAATGTCATACAGTTTGATTGTTTTTTTTTTTTTTTGGACCTCAGACCACATGCTAACATTGTAGTTTTTTTTTTTTAAAGATATTTTTTAATTTATTTGTCAGAGAGAGGGAGAGAGAGAGCACGCGCACAGCAGGAGGAACGGCAAGCAGAGGGAGAAGCAGGCTCCCTGTGGGGCAAGGAGCCCGATGTGGGACTTGATCCTAGGACCCTGGTATCATGACCCCAGCCGAAGGCAGACACTTAACCAGCCAGGTATCCCATAACAATGTAGATTTTTAAAACAATATTCGTGATGTTAATTTGGTGGTTTTGGGTTATGTACACTTCCTCCCACACAAACAACAACAATAATTATAATGAATGGTGGGGTGGAAGGGGCTAGAGAATGGTGAGGATTCTGGTTATATTGAGTCTTGAGATTAGAGAATGACTAAGAGTGCTTACACCCCAAAGCCTAGGCCTATGCCTGGGGCACTGAGCGAGCAGCACCCAGCTCTCTCTCACTTCACCTTTTGAAAAATGCTAACACACATTTGACTTATTGTCAGATACTTAGTGTATCAGTAGAGTAGAATTTAGTAACCTGGGAGAAATGGAAAAGGATACATGAGGATCAGCATGCTCTCCTTGGCTAAATGTTTGTTAAGACTGAATGAATGAACATGCTCATCCTCCTTAGTAGGTAGCTTCTTAAATGTAGGTATAACTTTGTGATAGTGGCTTTTTACCTCAAAGATTCTTGAGTGAGGTATTTTTCTTTTTCTTTGTTTTTATCCCAAATGACCAAATAATGCATGAATGTGTGATTGTATTTTTTAGAAACATAAATTAAATATATATATGTATATATATATATATATAAACATGTACCAAAAAAGTTCTCCTTCACCCTCATACCCCAATCCTACCCTCATAGATAACCACCTTTAACAGTCTGCATTTAGGGATGCCTGGGTAGCTCAGTTGGTTAAGCATCTGCCTTTGGCTCAGGTCATGATCCCAGGATCCTCGGATTGAGCCCTGTGTTCCTTGGGCTCCCTGCTCAGTGGGGAGTCTGCTTCTCCCTCTTCCTCACCCTCTGCCCCTCTCCTCACTCATGCTCTGTCTCTTGCTTTCTCTCTCTCTCAAATAAATAAAATCTAAAAAAAAAGTCTGTATTTAGATTTAAAAGATTTATTTAAATAAATTGTTTCATAGTGTGCATATTCTGTGAAGTGGGTTTTGTTTTTTGTTTTTTTTACTTAATACTGCATCCTGAACATTTCCCTTTTCAGTCCTTATAGCCAACTTCATTCACTCTAATGGCTGCATGGATTTCCCTTGTATGTTTTCCATAATTTATTTTCCTATGGATGGACACTTAGGTTGTATTGGGTGGGGGCGCACTATTACAAACAGTCCTGCATTGAATATCCTAACATGTATATCGACAGGAGGTGGAATTGCTGGATCGGAGAGTATCCACTTTTTAAATTTTGATGGACACTAACAATATCTTAGAGTACCTGTTTTTGTACACCCTTGAAATCACTAGATAGAACCAATATTTTTAAGTTTGAGAATAAAAAGTAATAGTTTACTGTAATTTTCATTGCATTTCTCTGATCACTAGTAAAGCTGAGCATGTTATAAAGTGCTCAGTATATTTTCTAAGAATTTCTTATCATGTCCTTTGTTCATTTCTACATCTGTTTTCTTTTAGATTGGTGGGAGCTGTTTATATATTATGGATATCAGCTCTTCAATCTTTGCTGATAATTACTTAATCTTTGTCATATTACTATATTCATGTTGCTACAGAAGTTTTATGTGTTTTATTTTTTTTTAAAGATTTTATTTATTTATTTGACGGAGAGAGACAGCACAAGCAGGGGGAGCGGCAGGCAGAGGGAGAGTGAGAAGCAGACTCCACTGAGCAGAGAGCCCGATGCGGGGCTCAATCCCAGGACCCCGGGATCATGACCCGAGCCCAAGGCAGACACTTAACCAACTGAGCCACCCAGGTGCCCCTAGTTTTATGTGTTTTAATGTCTGATCAATTTTACCAGTCCTTTTTTTTTAAGATTTTTTTTTTAAGATTTTATTTTTAAGTAATCTCTCTACCCAATGTGGGGCTTAAACTCACAGCCACAAGATCAAGAGTCACACACTCCACTGACTGAGCCAGCCCAGCACCCCTTACCAGTCCTTTTTTAAGGTTTCTAAGTGTTATATCTTATTTTTCTTGTCCCAGTATTTTAAAAGTATTCTTTATTTTCTATTTCTTTTAGAGATGTTATTATATTTAGCTCTTTAATCTACCTGGAATTTATTTGGAGATATAGAATAAAGTAAGGATCTATCCTTTTCCCTTTTTATCATATAACCTATCTTTTCCCCATTAATTTGAACTGCTACCCATATATATGTACAGTTCTTATATATACTATGGCCTGATTCTAGTCTCTTTGCTTTTTGAGTAATCTTTTTATTAATATTAATTTTCTATTAATATTAGCCTATTCCTATATCTCTGCACACTGTTTAGATTACAGTAGCTTTATAGTATTACGGTTTGATGTCCAATGGGTAATTTCCTCCTTACCATTTTTCTTTCCTAAATGAGCGCAGAGCCCCACATGGGGCTCAATGCAGGGCTTGATTGTGTGCTTCTTGATGAACACAGTGTCACCGATAAAATATTAGAGCCAAAAATGTTTACCCAATCAAGTCTTGAGATCTGACTTCAGTTTACAGGAAATATAGGGGGTGGGGGGAATAAGTTAAATGACTTATAAGAAAACAATCTAACATGTGGACCTTTTACAAAGTCTGTCTCTTCAACAAGTAAATGTCATGGGAAAAAACAGGTCAAGTGGATGAGGAGACCTGTGGTAAGTGAAAAGAGCATTAAGAGGCATAAAATCAAATGCAATGTGTAGTCTCTGGTCTGAACAAACCAGCTATAAGTGGTATGTTTAGGACAACTGGTGACATTTGAATATGGATTGGGCATTATGTGATATTAGGGAAATATTGTTAATTGGGGTATGATAATGCAATTATGTAGAAGAATGGACTTATTCTAGTGCTATGGACTGAATTTCCCCCCTCCCCCCACTTCCCCGGCCCAATTCATATGTTGAAGTCTTAATCTCCAATGTGATGGTGTTTTGGGGATGGACCTTTGAGAGGTAATTAGGTTTAGATGAGGTCAAGAGGGTGTGGCCTTCATATTTTGATTATCACTCCTATAAGAAGTAGAAAAGAGAAAAGAGATAGTTCTCTCTCTGCCATATGAGGACACAGCTAGAAGGTGGCCATCTGCAAGCCAGGAACAAAGTCCTCCCCAGGAACCAAATCAGCCAGCGCCTTGATCCTGGACTCCCCAGGCTCCAAAACTGTGAGAAATAAATGTCTCTTGTTTAAACCACCCAGTCTTGGGGCACCTGGCTGGCTCAGGCAGTACAGCATGTGACTCCTGATTTCAGGGTAGTAAGTTTGAGCCCCATGTTGGGTGTAGAGATTACTTAAAATTAAAATCTTAAAAAAACCAAAAAACAAAAAACCTCCAAGTCTATGATACTTTGTTATAGCAGCCCAAGCCAACTGATAATATCTATGAAAATTCATACTGAAGAATTTATGGATAAAGTATTAGAGTGTAACACTTTAAAATGGTTTAGTAAACATGTATTCTTTATCTCATTCTATCTATCCATTTGCCTGTGTATCTATCTACCTATGAAACAACTATGGCAGAGCATTAAGAATTGTTGAATCCAGAAAAAAAAATTGTTGAATCCAGGTAATGGTTATTTATTTTTTCATTCTTTCCACTTTTTTATGTTTGAAAATTTTCATAATCAAAGTCAATTTTTCTCTATATTCTTACATATTTAAAGACTATTTTTATTTTTATTTATTTTTTTTTTAAAGATTTTATTTATTTATTTGAGACAGAAAGAGAGAGAGCACATGAGAGGGGGGAGGGTCAGAGGGAGAAGCAGACCCCCTGCTGAGCAAGGAGCCCGATATGGGACTCGATCCCGGGACTCCAGGATCATGACCTGAGCCGAAGGCAGTCGCTTAACCAACTGAGCCACCCAGGCGCCCAAGACTATTTTTAAATAATCTCTACACTCAACATGGGTTCAAACTTACCACCCCACGATCAAGAGTCACATGCTCTACCCACTGAGCCAGCGAGGTGCCCCTATATTCTTCCATATTTTAAAATTCTTTCTGTGATTTTTGCCTAGGATAGTATTCAATTTCTAGATTAACTTGAAGAAAATTGACATAGTTAGAATACTGAATTTCTTTAATAGGAATTTTTTTTTTTCCAATTTATTTGAGATAGAGAGAGCATGAGCAGGGGGAAGGGGCAGAGGGAGAGGGAGAAGCAGACTCCCCACTGAGCAGGGAGCCTGATGCTGGGCTCAATCCCGGGACTCCGGGGTCATGACCCAAGCCAAAGGCAGAAGCCTAACCAACTGAGTCACTCAGGCGCCCCAGGAATTTCTTAAAATGTTAATTTTCTTTAAAGGAAAAGGTATATCTTTGAATTTATTTAAGTCCTTTCTTACTTCAATAAGTAAACCACCATAGGTTTATTATGAGCATGACTTTGTGTATTGTGCTTTGATCCTACCACTGTTATTGGAAGAAGGTACAGCCTAAATCCATAGGAATGCAAACATTTTTCATTAAATATAGACTTCTCAGCTTCTTTTGTTCACAAGGGAGATAGTATTTTAAATTACTGTCCCGACTAATTTCAGTTCCTCCTTCTGGCTTATAATGCCCAGAGGCCTACTGGGGCAAAAGAAATTACACCTATTACTGCCTGACCAAAGCAGAATCCACTACATCAGGGACACTTTCATTTACACCAAGGCCCAACAGAACTTTGAAATGAAACTATTTTAGTCTGGAGTTTGGGGCAGTGTGGTCTCTCATCACCTCATTTTTGTAAGTATCAAGGAGGCTCTTATGAGGATTTATTAACCCTATGTTCACAGTAAGCTCTAGGGGCACCATAAGATTGTGATTTCCTGCTGTATTTACTTCCAATGGGCTTTTAAAAAAAATGAGATATAATTAACATGCAATAAAAGCAAAGATCTGGATGTTAGTTCAGTGAGTTTTAAAGTTATATATACCTGTGTAACCACCACCCAAAACAAGATACAGAATCAGTGGTCCTTACAGAAATACCATTCATGAAATGTAAGCATGATTCCCTATGCTAAGCCCATGTCCAGACCATCCCCCTTGCCATTCCAATCCATCTGCCACCCTTCCTTTGTCCCTCCTTGCTGCCCTCCATCTCCACCTCTGACACCCCTTTGGCACCATACCTCAGCTTCTGAATCTTCCCTCCCACTCACCCTGATTGAGTGGGACAGGCTCTCCTGGCTGGGATCTTGGTCCTCTTCCTCAGACAGCACTGAGCTACAAAATTCGCTGCAAACCCAAGTTGTCCCTGCATTTGGCCCTAGCTGCCGGCCCCACTCCACCAGACCTCCCACTGGGGCTCCAGAGTGATAGAAGTGAGCGTGCTGCGGGTAGTAATCAGCAGAGATAATCAGGTAATGTGAAGTAGCTAATAGCCTCCACCTTCACTACACACATTTGTCTTTCCAATTGTTGCAGGACAAGAAAGACATCCCTTGTCTGACTCTGCCCTTATCCACACAGTTAGAAGTAAATTAAGGGCATCAATTTCAAGTCACTTCTGTAGCTGTAGAAGTGTAAAAGCAATTTATTCTTTATCTCCTGTTGTGGCTGGGAGAATATTCCCTGCAAAGACTTTGGAAGAGAACTAGCCAGCAATTCTAATATATTGGGTGATTTTTCTGTCTTTTTGTTACAAATTGTCTTGTCTATGAGGAGATCCTAGCCCAGTCTTGTTTCTCCCTCCCACCCACTATTTTCCATAGGAATAGAGAGGACAGGAAAGAGTAAAATACATATTCTTATTTGGCGGGAGGTTTTTACATCTTTTTTTTCCTTCTTCAATGATACCAGAGCACAAATGGACAAATTAAGTTGGATTCTCTATTAATTTCATTTTTTGAAAGATTTATTTATTTATTTGAGAGAGGCGGGTGGAGAGGGAGGAGGAGAGAGAGTCTCAGGCCAACTCCATGCAACGCAGGGCTCGATCTCATGACCCTGAGATCAGGACCCTGAGATCATGACCTGAGCGGAAACCAAGAGTCCTATGCTTAACTGACTGCACTACCCAGGCACCCATAATTTCATTTTTAAATGCAGATTCAAGTGAGCAGTGAATTGTCTTATCCAAGGTTAGGGGCTATGCAAAAGACAAAAACAGAAAGCAGAAATGAACCATAATATAAGCAGTCAGCTTCTAGAAATTGTCCATAAAAGTGAATTGTCGGGGTGCCTGGGTGGCTCAGTCAGTTCAGCATCTGCCTTCAGCTCAGGTCATGATCCCGCGGTCCTGGGATCGAGCCCCACGTCGGGATCCCTGCTCAGCCGGGAGCCTGTTTCTCCCTCTCCCTCTGCCTGCCGCTCCCCCTGTTTGTGCTGTCTCTCTCTCTGTCAAACGAATAAATAAAATCTTTAAAAAAAAAAATCAATTGTCATTTAATAATATTTATGGAAAGAAAAGCAATTATGTTTTCACATTTAATGTATTAACTTAATCCTTTTAGCTTATGAACTACTAAATATTATATAAAAAAGAACGTTTCTGACTTCAATCTAGCTGCCAAAATAACAGTACAATGTATTTAGAAGTGAAGAGTTTGCAGGTCAAACTTGGCCTTTGGCCAGCATGTCCATTTCCTGGACCATGCTCCACACTCTCCATAGTAAACTTTCAAAATGGCAAATCTAATCATATCATTTTATCAACTAAAATGTTCTAACAGCTCCCTGCCCCATTTAGAGAGTCTTGAATTTATCTTCTGGACCATCGTACACATTTCTGTGAGAGTCATCATTATTATTATTTTAGTTTAGTTTGAAAATTTCAAACCTATAAGTTAATTTAGGGAGAAAAGCTTACTGTCTGAACCACTTGAGAGAATATTACAGATATCATGACCTCTATCTCCTAAGAACAGGGACATTTTCCTACATAACCATAATGTTATTGTCAAATTCAGGAAATTTAACATTCCTACAGTACAATTATCAAATATTTAGTCCAGCTTCACAATTCACCAATTGTCCTAATAATGTCCTTTTTAGCATTTTTTCCTTGACCCAGGAAACAGTCCTTTTCCTAACAGCTAGCCTGAGAATGTGCATTTTTGCAGTTTTCTGCCCTGATGGTGCATTCTTGATGTATCAGGTTAGGAGGCCCAGGATGACAGTTTGCCTTATTCTGGGTAATTACGAACTTTGATCACTGGGTTCATTAAGGTGTTACCTGCCAGTTTTTTCCACGATAAAGGTATAACTTTTCCCTTTGTAATTAATAATTTGTGGGGAGATACTTTAAGACCACAAACTTCCACCCAGTGATTTAGTACACACTGATGATTCTGAATCAATTACTATAATGGTGCAGACTAGTGACTTTCTTTTTTTTTTTTTTTAAAGATTTTATTCATTTATTCATGAGAGACAGAGAGAGAGAGGCAGAGGCAGAGGGAGAAGCAGGCTCCCCGCGGAGCAGGGAGCCCAATGCGGGACTCGATCCCAGGACCCTGGGATCATGACCGGAGCCGAAGGCAGACACTTAACCGACTGAGCCACCCAGGCGTCCCAGACTAGTGACTTTCTAATTATGCTCTACATTTATTAATTGGCATTCTTTGGAAAGGGGAGCTGCTTTTTTTTTTGTATGTATGTGTGTACATATGTATGTATGCATATGGATGGGTGGATTATGATTATTCATTTCTTGTTTTCTATAAATCCCGTAGTGTCATTATATATTTTGATCAAATTGTCCCCACCTTGACTAGTGGATGGCACTTCATGTTAGCTTCTGTGTCCCACTGACATGTCCCCATCAATTGTTTAGTGTTTTCTTACTTTCTGGCACAAGATGTTCCGGGTTTAACTTGTCCTCCCCCTGCCCCTGCCCTGGAATCAGTTATTCCTTCAGGAAGGTCTGGCTCTCTTCACTGGGATCAAATATTTAAAAAGGCCTCTGAGACCTGACTCTGGCCTCATCTACAACTTCTCCTCCTGCGATTCCTTCCCTGCTTGCGTGCTCAGCCACATACCCTCCCAGAGTCCCCAAAGTGCCGTGCTCCTCTCTACTCTCACACTTTCTGTGCCCTCTTTCTGGAGGCCCTTACCACCACTTTTCTGTGTGGCTAGTTCTTACTCTTTTTCACAACTATTCAAGTACTAACTTCTCTGACCACCTTAGCTTCCCACCCTGACCTGTGCCCCTGGCAGCACTAACTCTGTAACCCCCTCTCACATGGTAGGGAGATAGCAGCTCAATGCTGTTTTTGTTTTGTGTTTAAATAGCATTTCTTGGGGCGCCTGGGTGGCTCAGTTGGTTAAGCGACTGCCTTCGGCTCAGGTCATGATCCTGTAGTCCTGGGATCGAGTCCCACATCAGGCTCTCTGCTCCTCAGGGAGTCTGCTTCTCCCTCTGGCCCTCCTCCCTCTCATGCTCTCTGTCTCTCATTCTCTCTCTCAAATAAATAAATAAAATCTTTAAAAAAAAAAACCAATTAATTAAAAAAAATAAATAAATAGCATTTCTTTTTTTTTTTTTTTAAGTAATCTCTACACCCAACGTGGAGACTCGAACTCACAGCCCTGAGATCAAGAGTCACACACTCTACCCATCTCATTGATTCACTTTACATTTGCCCGATTACCAGTGTGAACATATCTGCTTTCTGTGTAGGAAACAGAAAATAGTATTGTTCAAGAGAACATGAGAACTGGCATTATAAAACAATGAGGTTGATATTCTTTGCTGCACTCCGTTTTTAGCTGAGTCTTCTGTAAGTATCAACTAATATAGACAAGGTAATGCAATGACAATTTAATTATTACTTACAAAATAACTTTTTATTAAATAGATAATACATACACCTGGCTCAAAATTCAGTATTTTTGTATACAGGTATAGTCTCTGCATATACAAGCTCACATCTGTTGTTATATACCCTGTGAGTGGTTTACCTTTATATCTTAAAATGACATAAGAAAACTTACAGAATGGATTTGATCATTTTTAATGGAGATGTGTTTGATTACACTGCAGCATATACATTCTAAGTCAATATTAGAATAATTTCTTAACAGGGGCGCTTGGGTGGCTCAGTCAGTTAAGCGTCTGGCTTCGGCTCAGGTCATAATCCTGGAGTCCCAGGATCGAGCCCAGCATCGGGCTCCCTGCTCTCTCTTCCTCTCCCTTTGCCCTTCCCCTGCTCCTTCTCTCTCTCTCATTCTCTCTCTCTCTCTCTCTCACAAATAAAATCTTTTTTTAAAAAAGAGAATAACTTATCAACATTAGTAAATGAATACCTTTTCTTTCCTTAAGAAAGTGGCTTATGCTTAAATTGTTTCTCCTTGGTCACAGGTCTCTCTGCCAGAATGGTTCTAGTACAATATTTTATTTTCCTAATTACACAACATAACATGGATCATTGTTTCCAATGTTTTTTTATGGAGGTATAATTGATATAACATCATATTAGTTTCAGGTGTACAATACAATGATTTGATATTTGTATATATTGCAAAATGATCACAATAAGTCCAGTTAACATCTGTCACCATACATAGTTACAAAATTTGTCTTTCTTGTAATGAGAATGTTCAAGATCCACTCTCAGCTACTGTCACATATTCAGTAAGGTGGGGTGCCTGGGTGGCTCAGTTGGTTAAGTGGCACCTCCTGATTGCAGCTTGGGTCATGATCTCAGGGTTGTGAGACGGAGAATCAAGCTCCACGTGGAGCCCCACGTCCAGCCCCTCATTGGGCTCTGCACTGGGTGTGGAGCCTGCGATTCTCTCTCTCCCTTTCCCTCTGCCCCTCCCCCTTCCCTAAAAAAAATATGCAGTAAAGTATTATTTATTTATTTATTTATTTATTTTTAAGATTTTATTTATTTGAGAGAGAGAGAGAATGAGAGACAGAGCACGAGAGGGAAGAGGGTCAGAGGGAGAAGCAGACCCCCTGCTGAACAGGGAGCCCGATGTGGGACTTGATCCCGGGACTCCAGGATCATGACCTGAGCCGAAGGCAGTTGCTTAACCAACTGAGCCACCCAGGCGCCCTAGTAAAGTATTATTTAAAGATTTTATTTATTATTTTAGAGCGAAAGAGTGGTAGGGAGGGGTGGAGGGAGAGCAGAGGGGCAGGGAGAGGGACAAGCAGACTCCACACTGAGCATGGAATTGACGTGGGGCTCGATCCCATGACCAAGATCATGACCTGAGCCAAAATCAAGAGTTGGGCACTCAAAAGACTGAGCCACCCAGGTGCCCCACAGTAAGGTATTATTTTTTTTTTTTAAAGATTTTATTTATTTATTTGACAGAGAGAGAGATAGTGAGAGCAGGAACACAAGCAGGGGGAGTGGGAGAGTGAGAAGCAGGCTTCCTGCCGAGCAGGGAGCCCGATGTGGGACTCGATCCCAGGACCCTGGGATTATGACCTGAGCCGAAGGCAGACGCTTAACGACTGAGCCACCCAGGCGCCCCCACAGTAAGGTATTATTAACTAGAGTCATCATGCTGTACATTACATTCCCATGACTTACTTATTTTAAAACTGGAAATTGTACTTTTTGACCCACTTCACCCATTTTGCCTACCCATGCCACAGGCAACCAACTGTCTACTCTCTGTATTCATCAACTTGGTTTTGTTTCGTTTTTAGATTCTACGTATAAGTGAGAGAATGCAGTATTTATCTTTTTTTATCTAACTTATTTCACTTAGTTAAATGCCCTCAACAGCAAATGGCAAGATTTCTTTCTTCTTATGGCTAAGTAATATTCCATTGTGTGTGTGCATGTATATGTATATGTATATATACACACACATATATGCATTTTCTTTATCCATTCATCCTTTGATGGATACTTAGGTTGCTCCCATGTCCTGATTATTGTAAATAATGCTGCAGTGTTCATGAAGGTGCAGATATCTTTTTGAGTTTATGTTTTCATTTTTTTGGATAAATATTCAGAAGTGCAATTGCTGGATCTTATTGTAGCTCTACTTCCAATTTTTTGAAGAACCTCCATACTGTTTTCCATAGTAGCTACACCAATTATGTTCTCACCAACAGTACTTGAGAGTTCCCTTTTCTCCACATCCTTGCCAACAACACTTGTTATTTCTTATCTTTTTTATTTTAGCTGTTCTGACAGGGGTGAGGTGATACCTGATTGTGGTTTTGATTTGCATCTCCCTGATGATCAGTGATGTTGATCATCTCATCATATATCCGTTGTCCGTCTGTTTGTCTTTGGAAAAATGCCTCCAATATATTTTTTATTATATTTTTTCAATTTTGTTTTTAAGTAATCTCTACATCCAACATGAGTTTCAAACTTATAACCTTGAGATCAAGAGTCACATGCTCTACTGACAAGCCAGCCAGGTGCCCCTCCAATACTTTTTGTTTGGTTGGTTTTTTTGCTTGTTTGTGCAGTAGTTTCAGGGGTAGAATGTGATTCATCACTTGTATATAATACCCAGTGCTCATTATAACAAAGGCCCTCCTTAATGCCCATCCCCCATTTACCCCACACCCCACCCACCTCCACTCCAGCAACCCTCAGTTTGTTCCTTAGTTAAAAGTCTCTTGGGGCGCCTGGGTGGCTCAGTCAGTTAAGCGTCTGCCTTCGGCCCAGGTCATGATCCCAGGGTCCTGGGATCGAGCCCCGCATTGGGCTCCCTGCTCCACCACGGGGAGCCTGCTTCTCCTTCTCCCTCTGCTTGCTGCTCCCCCTGCTTGTGCTCTCTCTCTGTCAAATAAATAAATAAAATCTTAAAAAAAAAAAAAAAAAGTCTCTTATGGTTTGCCTCCCTCTTTGTTTTTATCTTATTTTTCCTTCCCTTCCGCTATGTTCATGTTTTGTTTCTTAAATTCCACATATGAGCGAGATCATATGGTATGTCTTTCTCTGATTGACTTATTCACTTAGCATTATACTGTCTAGCTCCATTCATGTTGTTGCAAATGGCAAGATTTCATACTTTTTGATGGCTGAGTAAGATTCCGTTGGGTATAGATACCACCACTTTTTTATCCATTCATCAGTCAATGGACATTTAGGCTCTTTCCATAGTTTGGCTATTATGGATAGTGCTGCTATAAACATCGGGGTGCATGTGCCCCTTCGAATCACTGTTTTTGTATCATTTGGATAAATAACTAGTTGTGCAATTGCTGTGTCTTAGGGTAGTTCTATTTTCAACTTTTTGAGAAGCCTCCATACTGTTTTCCAGAGTGGCTGCACCAGCTTGCATTCCCACCAACAGTGTAAGAGGATTTCCCTTTCTCTGCATCCTCACCAACATCTGTTGTTTCCTGACTTGTTAATCCTCCAATACATTTTTGAAAGCATTTTCTTTTGCTTTATTTTCCTCTTGTGTGGCACACAGCATTAATTCACAGGAGGCCCTCATACTTGCCAATACGGACATGGGCAACAAAATATCAAAATATAAGCTTTTAGTCTAGAAAAATGGAGAGGAAAGTATACTGGTTTAAGCAGAAAGAATGATGAATGTTGTGCTTATGAGAGATGTATGCATGTTCTTGGAATTTTGAAGCTATTCTTTATTTATATCAAGTTAGTAAATACATTCACATGTGGCATTTTAAGTCTTTAGGAGTCAACGTCTGGAAATGTCAGTGATTAGAGGCTGCTCTCAGAGTAAAGTTAAATAACAGAGCTGGAATGATTTCTAAAGAAATCTTAAAAATACTCTGAGTGCTTACCTATTTTTAAAAATGGCATATAAGAAGACTGGCGTAAGATTAAAAATAATTTTCTAGAAACAAGTTTTACTTCCATAAGAGCTTTGATCAAATACCTCATCATGATGAATAAGGCTAATTACACTTGTGGTTCTTGTGAGCTGCTTTTAAAAATTCACGTGCAAACCTCCGAGCACTCCAATCTCCTGCCTTCCCCTCCAAGACATTCAAATCACTGTAAGGTTTTCTGCACCCTGCAAAGGGCTGTTTATCATTCAGTACCTATTTTGTTAGTTGCCCTGATACTCTTCCTGCCCTCCTTAAATACAGTCTGAATGATTAAAGGCAAAGATTCTGCTGTATCTGTCATTTAAATCTTCCATAATACCTAACACATAACTGGCCCTGGAAAACATCTTCTCCCTCATTATCAGACCACATCCCCTGTAAGGCAGTAACTGCAGCACAGATCCCAAACAAGAAAGACACCGCTGTGCTGCTGTTCTAGGCGGGAACTGAATGTACAGCTTAGTAAAGCTACATGTTTTGAAGGTGTAAAAATTGCTTTTCCACTTTCTATGTATGAATTGTGAAACAGTCAGGGCACCTAGGTGGCTCAGTCAGTTAAGCGTCTGCCTTTGGCTCAGGTCGTAATCCCAGAGTCCTGGGATTGAGCCGAGAAGTGGGCTCCCTGCTCAACGGGGAGCCTGCTTCTCCCTCTCCCCCTACCCATCCCCCCACACCTCCCCCGCCACTGCTCGTGCGTGCTCTCTCTTGCTATCACTCTGTCTCAAATAATCTTTTTTTTTTTTAAAGATTTTATTTATTTATTTGAGAGAGAGAATGAGATAGAGAGAGCATGAGAGGGGGGAGGGTCAGAGGGAGAAGCAGACTCCCTGCTGAACAGGGAGCCCGATGCGGGACTCGATCCAGGGACTCCAGGATCATGACCTGAGCCGAAGGCAGTCGCTTAACCAACTGAGCCACCCAGGCGCCCCTCTGTCTCAAATAATCTTAAAAAATAAATGTAAAATATTTATCCTGTAAAGGCAATTATTGGACAATAATATAAGGTACAACCCAATTAATACATCTACAAAACAGGCTATGATATATTTATATGTGTGCATATACAAAAGGATACAAAAGGTACAAATGATGGAACAGATACCCATGTACCCAACTACATCACTTACATGAAATTTTGCCAACCTAGCCAAACACCATTTCTGTACACTCTAATCACTTCTACCTTCATTCCCCCAAAGATATTCATTCTCCTTAATTTGCTATTTATCACTGCCTTGCATTTCTTTAAAACTGTCAGACATATGTAGGTATCCTTAAACAATATATACTTCTTAAAACTTTATGCCACAGGGACACCTGGGTGGCTCAGTTGGTTAAGTGTCTGCCTTCGGCTCAGGTCATGGGTCCTGGGATCGAGTCCCTCATCAGGTTCCTTGCTCAGCAGGGAGCCTACTTCTCCCTCTGCCTGCCACTCTCCCTGCTTGTGCTCTCTCTCACTCTGTCAAATAAATAAATAAAATCTTAAAAAAAAAAAAAGCCAGATTTCAGTGTCTTCCCATTTGTAAGGTTTGTTTCCAGTCATATGATTTGTAAAAGCTTCAAAATGAGAGTTTTTGGCACACCATTCATTAAACTCATTAAAGATTTCCAACTTAAAAGAAATCAAAACATATAGGACCCATTTTAAAAAAATGTTATGAGGACAACACAGGTCGATTTACAAAAGCAGTTCTTTAACACTTCAAACATTTCTAATGTCTGCTTAGTGGTGGACAACATAGAAAGTCCAGGGTGTCATGCTTGTTTTTTAAAAAAAATATTATTCAGGGGCACCTGGGTGGCTCAGTTAAGCATCAGACTCTTGATCTCGGCTCAAGTCTCAATCTCAAGGTTGTGAGATTGAGCCCTGTATGGGGCTCCCCACTGGGCATGGAGCTTACTTAAAAAAAATTATTACTCAACATCAGCTGCTCATATTTTTTCTTTGGTTATTGTATATACATGTTTAAAAAATTGATAAATTTTGTCAAAACTACAGTAAGATACGACTGCACACCCATTAGAATGGCCATTATATATATAAAAAATAATAATAGGGGCACCTGGCTGGGTCAGTAGAGCATGAAATTTTTGATCTCCAGGTTGTGAGTTCGAGCCCCATGTTAAATGTAGAGGTTACTTAAAATAAACAAACAAACATCTAAAAAAAAAAATAGAAACAAGTTGGTGAGAATATGGATGGATCTGCCTGTGGTGCAGTTGTAGCC
The DNA here is from genome assembly GCF_002201575.2 of Neomonachus schauinslandi. Lineage (NCBI taxonomy): Eukaryota > Metazoa > Chordata > Mammalia > Carnivora > Phocidae > Neomonachus > Neomonachus schauinslandi. The sequence goes on from NC_058415.1 coordinate 30,273,966, forward strand.
TTAGAAGCCCCAGGAAGTCTCAGGTCTCAGGCATAGGTCGCAGACCATACTTTATGTGGTGGTCTTAGTTTTAACTCTCTACTGCACAAGGCCTTTGAGTTGGCTGAGGAACATTCCTGGGATGAGCACAAACCTCAGGGCAATCAACAGCTTCAGGGCATGGTCATCAGCCTTGTTTCTACTTCTGCTTTTGGCCCTGGTGATTTCCTTTCTTACTGAAAGTTCAGCTTAAAAAAAAGATGTTTCTTCTCTGTGAAATGGGCATGATGATGATATCAATTCTATAGACCTAATGTATGTTAAGTACTTGGAATACTACCTGGCAAATAATTAGCACGATAAAAGTGCTAGATAGTATTCTTTGAATAGTATTGCTATGTATTTATTGTAGGAAGGTTTTACAAAATTTTGAGTCTAGTACATTATTGGGTACAGAACACATTTATATATTTCACAGTGCCTATGAGAAATAATTTTTGTATTGGGGTGCCTGGGTAGCTCAGTTAGTTAGGCACCCAACTCTTGATTTCTGCTCAGGTCACAATTTTGGGGTTGTGGGATTGAGTCCCTCATCAGGCTCTGTGCTCAGGGCAGAATCTACTTGTCTCTCTCTCTGCTCCTTTCCCCCCCGCAAATAATAAACAAACAAACAAATAAATAAAATCTTTAAACAACAAAAAGTTTTTTTGTATTGTTTGTTTGGGTCGGCAATTTACCACTGCACTGTTTGTCTAACTGTTATCTCCCTGAAGCTACATAAAGAACATTTATGTATCTTAGGAAAATGTACTCTACGTTTATAACTATATAAAGTTTTGTGTAAGCTATTATTCAGCAGTTGTAAGTCTAAAATCAGCAAAGGGATCTGGGTCACCAGTCCTTCCTTACTATAAAAAACAGCACAAAATTGCTTAATTTTAAATTTCATGAGAAATTCCATTTTTATTGATTAAAAAATTTTTATGTATATATACACATACATTAAAATTGGATACTTGAAATATATTTGTGTGTGACCTCATATGCTTGATATAGAAGTTTATAAGTTCAAAGCAGTATATACTTGCTAATAATTAATTACCAACATTTTGCTCTTACCATACTTTTCATCAGAATTTCTTTGCAACTAAACCTATTAAGATTCTAGAGAAATAAAAGATGACAACAATACACTAAATAAAAGCAATCTGGCAACCAAACCAGTGTACATTTAAGTTACAAAGTTTTTTTTTTTAGTTTAAACAATTCTTTTTTTTTTTTTTTTTAAGATTTTATTTATTTATTTGAGACAGAGAGAATGAGAGAGACAGAGAGCATGAGAGGGAGGAGGGTCAGAGGGAGAAGCAGGCTCCCCGCCGAGCAGGGAGCCCGATGCGGGACTCGATCCCGGGACTCCAGGATCATGACCTGAGCCGAAGGCAGTCGCTTAACCAACTGAGCCACCCAGGCACCCTAGTTTAAACAATTCTTAAAATCCTTTCAAAAAGCATACTGAAGCATATTTTAAATACATATCTTAAATACATAAGACATTTTTTTCTCCTTTTACTCCTCCCCACAAAAAACCTAGTGAAATGGGTAGTGGGTGTGTGGTACAAGGTGCCTTGGACACAGGCTATGCAGAAGGTCTGGTTTGCCATAGTTCCTCTGAGTAAAGCAGTGAGGATAGAAACATGTGGACAGCAACCTATATAAATGCAACTTTGCAGAACTTGTTATGTAGGAATATATTCTTCATATAAATTTAAAGAACTTTTCCTGGCCAAAAAAATGACTCATGCTCATTATACAATAGTTCGGAGATAAAGAAAAGTATGGAAAAGAAAATAAAGACACCTGTAATCCTACCATATAGAGGTACCTACTGGCAATATTCTGGTGTGTTTATTTCCTATATTTTTTCCTAAGCATACAAAAATATAAACATATAAAAAATATGATTATATTATTTACAGAATTTGATATCCTGCTTTTTGGTGAGTTGCTTACCTTTCCATTTATATGTTCTTCAAAAGAATTTATTATTTTAATGGCCAACAGAAACTTTCATTGAATGGATATACCATCATGCAAAATATAGAATGGTATTTCTAATTTTATAGCTTTTAAAGTTTTATATAAATAAAATTGTATTTCACATAAAATTTTAAAAGCTATAGAATTATAAATATAGATCATATTTTTGACAACTAATGCCTCCCAGCATGCAATGACTGGTACATGGTCTCTTCATGTTTTCATAACTCGTCAAAGGCTGGGACACGCCAACAAGTTAGACACTGCACAAGGATACCTGACTCTGAACATTTCAGGTCCTATCCCAAGGGTCCATTTGAAAGTGACAACAGTCTATGCCATTACACATGGATAACTGAAGGTCTGCTTGTAAAGTCCACGTGCTGAACTCCTACAAGCTGTAAAACAGAGTTGATGGGTTTGTGATCCAACCTATTTTTATCACAGTGTATAAAATGGATGTTGTTACCTAGAAGAGAATAAAAGGCAAAGGTAGGCATATAGATTCATTAGATTTATTGCTTATTAGAATCAAGGAATCTTTTCAACTTTTAATTAGTCTAAAGGGAAAAATTGATTGCCTGGAGTTCATAATATTCTCTGTATAATGCCCTAATAATTTAAAATTAAGGTAATAAAGCATGACATGGATTATGGTTAAATAAGAGTGATACTTAATGTTTTATGAGATCCAAGGGGAAAGATTCTTAAATTATAACCTCCGTTAGGTTTTATTAGATGTAATTAAATAAAATATCCTGTCAAACAGACAGGCAGAATATGGAACTAGCATAAATATCAAGCTGGAAAATCACATCTGTTTCTTAAATGTAATAATGGAATAAATCACTTGCTTCAAAAAAAAAAATTCACTGCCAAACACTGATTTAATAGGTTATCTGCATTATAATCATAGACCAAAAGAGGCTAAAAAATCAGGGCATTGAGACAGTCAGTTACAATACACTTAGATGTCCACAATCCTTTTATCTGCTCAAATTAAAAAGTCATAATTTATAGGTCTAGGGTCTTTTTTACTTTGATTCTTGGACTCAAGACCAGAATTTTAACTTAAAACATAAGATTAAGTAAATATAAGAGGCATGTTTTTGGGCGCCTGGGTGGCTCAGTCGGTTAAGCATCTGCCTTTGGCTCAGGTCATGATCCCAGGGTCCTGGGATCGAGTCCTGCATCAGGCTCCTTGCTCAGTGGGGAGCCTGCTTCTCCCTCTGCCCGCCACTCCCCCTGCTTGTGCTCTCTGTCAAATAAATAAAATCTTAAAAAAAAAAAGGCATCAGTAATCTACAGTAATCACTGTATATTTAATATCATAAATTAGCTTATTATCAAATAAGGCAAAATGAAATACAGGTTTAACCATGAAAGGTTTCTATAAATAAGTATACCCAGCTCTTCCCTTAGAGGAGCTACATTTCTTCCAGCAGGTAGTATCAAAATATACTCCTTACATAGTCCTCACATACTCAATTATGTTCCCAACTTGGCACACAAATGATGCTCTCTGTGCGCTGGGTCACCCTTACACATCTGAACATGTGGTCAAATCATGCTGAGACATGGAGATTAGGGACTCAAATCGGGTCTGAAGATGGAAACAAGCCATCCAAAAATATGGCTCAAGGTCATTCAGGGCTAATCTAGAGGACTCATTCTCATAAAACAGGGCTTCTCTTTTTTTCTAGTCTAACTGGTATAAATTCACAAGAGATGGAAAGAGAGATTAAATTACAGGTTTTAGCTAGCTAAAGTGCTCCAGCTGCAGAAAGCCAAAAAGCCATAATGCTTGGTCAAAAGCCTCCTTCTAAAGACTTTTAGACATGTGGAGTTTATTAAAGTAAATGTTAATTTTATAACTCGTAGAAGCTATGCTCGCTAATGTGGACAATTTTCAAGAGGAAGAAGAACCAAGAAAATCTATTTACAATTTAGTGATTTACACTGTCATATGTGAGTGCCTGTCCCTGACTACAATACTTGACCATGGTAGAGATCTAACACTCAACCATTTAGCAGTGTGGAGCCAAAGAAATTTCAGGTGGCCCAAAGTGATCAATAAAGCTATTAAAACTATGTGGCTTATAGTAATTGTTACTGAATGAGCTGTCCCTGGAGCTGACTTGCTTTCTGACACTGAGCAAGTCTTCTAGCCTTGTTAGATATAAGTAACTGGATTGATTCTTCTATTGAGAAAAAAAAAAAAAGGCTTGATGGTTTGTTGGAAATGTTCACTTCCATGAACTTTTTTTTTTTTAATATTTATTTATTTTAGAGAGCACTCGAGCGTGGGGAGAGGGGAAGGGAAAGAGAGAGGATCTCGAGCAAACTCCCTGTTGAGTGCAGCCCACACAGGGCTCCATCTCACGACCCTGAGATCATGACCTGAGCTAAAATCAAGCATCTGACGCTTAACCAACTGAGCCACCTAGGTGCCCCTCTCTTCCATGAACTTTTTTTTTTTTTAAAGATTTATTTATTTATTTTAGGGAGGTGGGGAGGGGCAGAGGGAGAAGGAGACAAGCAGACTCCCCGCTGAACATGGAGCCTGACACGGGGCTCAATCCCAGGACCCTGAGACCACGGCCTGAGCTGGAATCAAGTATCTGGTGCACAAGCGGCTGACCCACCCAGGCGCCCCTCGTCCAGGAACTTTTTAAACAGTTTTATAGACAAATACAATTAACCAAAGCACCGCTGACTTTCCTATCCCAAATACCTGAAATCACTCAGGCACAGAATGATGGGCACATTACACCCAATAAACAGACACCAAAATACACAGAAGCGTTTGAAAACAAAGGTGACCCCTATAAGCACAGAATCGTGACTGTTACAATGTCAAATTGCCATTTTTACCTGGTATCTATTTTATGAAGAAACTGTGTGGCCTCCTAACTTCTAAAAGGCACAAAAAGTGTGCCACTGGATCTGGGCTTTGACGCTTACCTGGACCTAAGATGAGGGTTCCGCCTTGCTGAGCAGGGTCTCCTTGAAAATCAAAAAGAGGGCCAGTCACTGCCCTCCACAGGCTCCGAATGCTTCCTGAGAGTATATTTGATTTTATATGGGGGCTCTTTCCTGAAATATTGGGAATTGTCTTTAGATATTATCATTTTATATTCAATTAGATATCAGAAGATAATGTTAGTGCTTCTATAAAACTTCTTTTGTTTGAGGTATAGTTGACCCAGCACGCCCTGGTGTAGACTGTGGTGATGCCACGACCCTGCACCTGGGCTGGGCTCACTGCACGTTAGCTGCCACCTGCCATCATACGAGGCCGGTACAGTATCGCTGACTCTATTCCCTATGCTGTACCTCTCAGCCCCGTGACTTCTTCAGTCCATACCCGAAGCCTGTATCTCCCACTCCCCTTCACCTATTTTTGCCCATCCCCCTTGAAATATTTTTTCTTGTGTTATCTTACTTCCAACTTGTCTTCTTTTCTTCCTCCAAAGAAAGGTTTCTCAGCCTTTCCCTATTGACATTCTGGACCACGTAAGTCTTCATCCAGTGCAACGCAGGGTGGTTAGCAGCATCACTGTCCTGCATACCCACTAGATGCTGCCGTACCTTCACCACGTTGTGACAAACCTAAAGTGTCTCCAGATAACACCAAATGTACCCTGCTTGAGAACTACTACTTTAAAGAAGTGATGATATACCCCAATCATCTGCCACAGAAAAATGTCCGCTACAGACTTCTCAAACTGACAGTGCTTTCTCCCACCATTTTTTTTAAAAAGATTTTAAGTAATCTCCATACCCAACATGGGGCTCCAACTCACAACCCCAAGATCAAGAGTCACATGCCATACTGACTGAGCTAGCCAGGTGCCCTTAATGCTTTCCCTTTTAATACATCATTTATCCTCTGTTTAATTTCTCACCTACTAATACGTAACCACACTCCCTTTCAAGAGACACTGTGGCACAGACCAGTATATGCTCCTCAAAACCCATTTCCTCTTTCTGGGCTCACAGCTGAACTACATTTCCAGTCTTCCCGGCAGTTCCTTATGGCCATGTGACTATGTTCTAACCCATGAGTAGAATGATACGGGCCACTTCCCGGCCAGCTCCTTAAAACCTCCATGTTCCTTCTACATTCCTGGAAGCCCCGGGATGAAAATGACAGAGCCACAAGGTGAAAGGGGCCTGGGCCCCTCCCCCTGGCTCCCTGCTGTACTGCTGCTTGGAGGAAAGGCATCTGAATAGATATGCCATCTTGAACAGAAGAACTTAACCTCTCCCGTGCTGTGCCGCTGAGACTTGGGGAGCTGTCTGTGACAGCAGCTAGTCCAGCGCCTCCCCAGCTCCCCCTGGCTGTCAGTTTTTCCATCTCCTTTCCCACACGGACTAATACTTCACTTCCGCTCCCTCTGAGCAAAGGGACCCACTCTCTTTACCCTTCTCATAACTTATCTTTCCCCATCCCTGCCTTTTATGTCTTGCTTCCGGCTTTTTATTTTGATGGTTATGCTGCCTTTAACCTGCCTGAATCCTTAGTATTTCCAGGTACCTATCATTTCCCTTCCTCTCTCTGACTCTTCTATTTCTTTCATGTTTCTATTATGATGGACATTTATCTCACCAAGAAACAAATACAGGCCCATTACCTTAGAGACATGAGTAAAAGACTAAATTTTACTGTTTTCTAGGATTCTATGTCTAAAATAAATATTCAGAAACCCAAACTATCTCTTCATGTCCAAAGAAGGGGTCATTTAATATTTCTGAAATTTCAGAAATTCAATTGAAGGAGATTCCATGACCTAAAATTTAACAATCTTTGCCACAAACACAACCTAATTTTGCCCATTTGAATTTAGTTCTTTTGTATAAAACGCCTGTTTTTTAGTCTTCTACAAACCCATTACTCCCTGGCATTTAAGGGCCTTATTTTCTTATTGTCTTTATAAAATGTCCATTAATTTAAAATTATATTTTTTTGATCTTTTTTATTTTTTTATTATGTTATGTTAATCACCGTACATTACATCATTAGTTTTTGATGTATTATTATATTTTTTAGAGTCTTACTCTTCAAGAGGGACTATTCTGAGATTTCTGCTCTTTCAGAGAGGAACTTTTAAAAGTTGATTTTATGAGAGAATAATATTTTCTGGTTGGAAATACAGTACTTTGACACAGGTCACAGGAGTTTAAAAGATTTGAATATACCTTCTCTAATAATTATAAGCATATATTTTGTTTAGAGTTCAACTGTTTTCTTTGCAATTCTGTATTTTTATTGCGTGATGAACCGATGAACCATGAGGTGTTACTAAGGTGAAACTCACAGTTTAAATCTAAAGTGCTAAATGATAAACAACTTGCACAGCTGGGACTGTTACAACACAGAAAACAGTCTACCAAGAAGTAAGGCTCACAATGTACACACTGCAATTTCCTATACCAAGGAGAAAAAGGAAAGAGCACACTCTGTGTTTATGCTAGCTCATCATTAGTTTTAATAAAGTTTAGGTTGCTTTCCTTAAAAACATCAGTAAAGGGATCATGTCAACTCTATGTCATAAATAGCTCCTGACCCATCTCCTCCTCTCCATCTCCACTGTCATTTCTTTCTAGTCTATTACTACAACCTACTACAACCGTATCACTGGCTCTGGTTTGGTGAGTTCCAATTACTCATCCACTCTGGACACAGGACAACGACTTCATCACTTCAAATGCTTGTATGACACCCCCACTCCTCCAGAACAAATCCAAACTCCTTGGCATGTCACCCCAGACTCGGCCCGAATTAGCCACAACCTGTCCCTTGGCTCACACCAATTCCCCAACTGGCTAGACTCCGGCCTGACACAGGGACCTGTGCTTGTCCAAGAGTCACAGTTTTTCATGCCTGTGTACCTTTGCATGTGCTGCTTTCGGTCAGCAGCACCCTTCCCCAGCCCCACTTCACCCAGCTAACTCCTTTAAGAGTGGGCTTAGATGACACCTCCTCCATAAAGCCTTCTGAGATTCTTCTCTCCCCTCGTATTTCCAGCATAGGTATTCCTAGTACATGTTCTCTATTACAAGCCCTTAAATTGTATTGTAATCAGCTGTTTGTTTCTGTCTCCCAGAATAGAGTATGAATTTCAGGATGGCAGGGGGCTGTTTATCACTGTCCTCTTGGGAGCATCCAACAAAGTGCGGATTACAGACAGGAGCTCAACAATATTTGTTGAGAATGAGTGATTTGTGTTTGAGTTCTTTCAACTGGCATTTCAGAAGCCATTCTTTCTACTTAATACAGAAACAGTTCACCTAAAGCTGACGAAGCTCTGTTAAATTACAGAGAACTGCATTAAAGGCAGGGAATGTGGACCACATAAAGACAAAACCTCAAACTCTTCAACTAACTATACTATCTGGACACCTTAAGTGTAATGATAGAGTGTATGATAAAGTACAAGGGGCTATTCAGGCATAATGAGGGAAGGAATAACTTCTGCAGGAGGGGCTATTAAGAGCCCCTTTGAGTTGGGCTTCAAATGAAAACTAACATTTCATCAATTAAAGAACATAGAGTATTCAAAGCCATGGTAAGAAAATATATTGACTCAAGCAATATTATTTTTCATTTAATTACGAAAGTAAAATGTACTCATTGTTAAAAATACAAAGGCCACTTTTCTAACTTCCAGACCTTGGGGTAAGCATGGCAATATCTTTTAAAACCTTTTTTTTTTTAAAGATTGTATTTATTTATTTATTTGACAGAGAGAGATACAGCGAGAGAGGGAACACAAGCAGGGGGAGTGGGAGAGGGAAAAGCAGGCTTCCCACTGAGCAGGGAGCCCGATGTGGGGCTCGATCCCAGGACCCTGGGATCATGACCTGAGCTGAAGGCAGACGCTCAACGACTCAGCCACCCAGGCGCCCCTAAAACTTTTTTTATTACACACACACACGTACTCCTGATCTTTACGAAAATGGTTTTTATTTCCACAAAAATAGAATCATACCGAAAACACTGTCCTGCAACTTGCTTTTTCCACTCATTTAGTGCTTTGCCAATAGTCTTCTATGTGATTACGCCCAGGAAAGGAATCTTTGAGAGTCTGCTGTATCTGGCCCACTTACTAGAATCATAAAAAGCAGGCTGATTTATGAATTTACCATTTCTTTTCCCATGCATACATACAGAAATGTGCAAATGCACCATTAGCGCTTTCTGATGAGACGTGTCATGTCTTACCTGAGGCGGCAATTTCTTCACCTCTTTTCATTCCCAATTTTTTATAAATTTCTCTCTCAGGATCAACATAGATTTCATGAGAATACCCAGTCAGTTTGCAGAAAGGCTAAAAAAAGATATTTGGATTTGTATAAGCAAAAATGAGAGAAAAGTAATGATAACCTACCTTTATTTTAGCAAATTTAACCTACACTTAGTGCTTCAAATAAATAATTTTTATGTCTGAAATAGATTTAATTTGTTAGTTTCTCAATTGCCGATATATTTACCTCGATATGATGGTAGGATGACTGTCCAATCACTATTAGGGTGACATCTGCTTCCTTTAGGAGAAAAAAGGGACAGGTACATATTACCAGAAATTATATATATTTTATAAAACTTCCCCTTGTCCAACTCTTTTGTTCCATTCTAATGCCACCTATAGGCTTCTAGAAGAATGGAATAAACAGCAAAATTGTGTGAGTCAAAGCAAAGCAATGTATGCTAAAATGTTCGGTTAATTCAGTTGATCTCTTGCTAAGAACTTCAAAATAATGTAGTCAATAATTCTCAAAAAAATTCTCTATGCTCCCCCCCAAAGGTGTACACTAAAAAAGAATAAAAATTATTGAAGTAGGGTTAATCAGTTTCATTTTTTCACATCCCAATTAATAACGCCTGATGAAAACAGATCTTAGTTTTACAAAGGTTGCCCAATTGCTTCACTCAAAAGCTCACGTGGGGACAAATGTATATGTGCCTGAAAAGAACATATGTATGTGGTTGTCACAGGAATGTGGAAGGCACATCCTAACAAATACAAATTTTAACCTTTAAGATATATTAGTATTTTCCTATAATGAACAACTATTTGGAGTGTTCTTATTAAAAAAAAAAGGGAAATAAAATATTAATAATTTCTAGCATCTGTGCTTTTGGTCATTATCATTCAACATTTGCAAATAGGTTACTAACATTGAAATTATTATAGTTAGTACGTTTATAAGCAGGCAGTAGCAAATAAAGTAGGACAGAAATAGATCTCTAACGTCTCTCTCTTTTTTGAAGGTGTTGGAAGATGTGTGGGAAGGTGATAATCAGGGTTTGCGAGGGTCTGTTCTGGAGAGGAGTCGTACTCTGCACCTCATCCCACCGGGCTACTTAGAAATGACAGGTGACTTTCACAAGGTCGCCCTGAAACAGGGCACGCTGCTGCTCACTCTCAGGAAACTTACTTGTAAAAAACTCTTGGGGATTTTGGCCAGATCTTCTACGTATTCCTTGCAAATGTAACACAGGAAATGCTGAAATCCGAACACGTCAAAAAGGACAAGTTAGCGACCAATACCCTCAGGGTTCAGAAAAGACCAAGTACTTCGTTACGCGTGACGCTAATTAATGCCACTCACAGCGGGTAGAAAAAGGCGCGAAGGGCGCCCGAGATGCGTTAAAACTGGGCCGCACCCACTCCCTTAGGCCTCCTCCTTTGCTGGGAAAATGGACTTGGCTTGGCGAGCTGTTTTTCCATTCCTATTAAAGGAAGCGAGAGGAGCTGTTCGCATTCCGGAAGCCTCTAGTGGACGGCAATGGGAAGGGCCAGGCCCAGCTGGACCGCACTCTCGGGTCTTGGGCCTTTCGAAGGACCCGATGTCCCCCCCAGCCGAAGCTGTAGAAGCAACCTCCATCCCAGCCTGCCGGCAGAGTCCCTACTCCGGGCCGCCCCGCGCTGCCCGCGCTCACCCGCACGAAGACTACGACAGCCCGACGCTCCCGAAACAGCGCGCCGAACGGCACCTGCCTCCCGGAGGCGTCCAGCACGGGCAGCTCGGCTACCGCTGCGGCCAGGGGCTGCCCGCGCTCGGGGCCGCTCGGGACTGCGGCTGGGGCGGCGCGGCCGCTGACCTGCCGCGTAACCGGGGCGAGGGCGGGCTCGGCCACAGCGCCCTGCATCTGCCTGCCCACGTTCGCGCCCACCGTGCCCAAGCGGACCGCACTGGTTAGACGAGCGGGGTCGAGGCCGAGCTGGGCGCACGGGGCGGGGCAATCCGGGAGGAGCACGGGGCGCAGGGTGGGGCGGAACGGAGGGCGGAGCGGGGCGGGACGCAGGGGGAGGAGCGGGGCGGGACGCAGGGGGCGGAGCTGCGTGCCACACAGAGCCAGAGCCCCTCTGGCTGAGTCAGAAAACGGTCGCTACAGGCCGAGGCGAGCTTCGTCGCGGCGGGGCGGGGCGAAATGTGGGCGGGGCGCAACCCGGGAGGGGCGGAGCAGAATGCGGGTGGGGCGGGGCGCCACCCGGGAGGGGCGGGACGGGGCGCAGGGCGGAGCACAAGGAAGGGAGCCGCGCGGGGTTCGGTCCCGCCGGGCGCTCGGTCGGGGTGCTGGGAGACCGGGCTGTGCGGGGACTGGACGGGGCGCACCCAGCCGCCCGGAGGTTAGGTTCCGCTGGTCGCGGTGCGCAGGCAAGCGCAAACCGCCCACGCGTTTTCTGACTCAGCCTCCTAGGTAGGAAGAGGGAGACGGGTCCGAGGTGAGAAAAGGTTGTTTAGGAAGGAAGCAGGCCCTCCCTCCATAGCTGCCTGGGCCCGTTACTTACCGATGATTCTACAGAAGCAGTTACCAACTTAAAGAATTTTCTACTCAGAACAACCAAATCAGTGATCCAGCAGATTTGTTGTATTTTACTTCTATTATGTTTTTAACCCATCCCCTCCTTAGTTCTGGTGTTTTGTTTGAGGTAACATTAATATACAATGTAATGATCATATCTTACGTGTAGAATTAAGTTTTATTTATTTTTATTTTATTTTTTCAAGACTTTTTTTTTCAGGGGGTGCGGGCTCTGGCTCTGGGTGGCACAATCGGTTAAGCACGTTGGACTCGGTTTTCGCTGAGGTCCTGATCTCAGGGTGGTGAGCTTGAGCCCCTCATCATCTCCCCCTAGCACAGAGTCTGCTTAGGACTCTCGCTCCCTCTCCCTCTGCCTTTCCCACAGGAGCGTGTGAGCATTCTCTCTCTCTCTCAAATAAATAAATAAAATTTTAATTTAAAAAAGACTTTTGGGGGGGCACCAGGGTGGCTTAGTCGTTAGGCGTCTGTCTTCGGCTCAGATCATGATCTCAGGGTCCTGGGATCAAGACCTCAGTAGGGCTCTCTGCTCAGGGGGTAGTCTGCTCCTCTCTCTCCCTCTGCACTTTCTCTCTCAAATAAATAAATAAAATCTTTTAAAAAAAGAAAAGACTTTTTTTTAAAAGTAGTCTCCACCCCCAGCACCACGCAGGGCTTGAACTCACCAACCCCAGACTTGAGCTGAAATCAAGAGTCAGAGGCTTGATTGAGCCACCCACGAGCTCCAAGTTAAATTTTTAAAATAAATCTTGTGGCGCCTGGGTGGCTCAGTTGGTTAAGCGACTGCCTTTGGCTCAGATCATGATCCCAGCGTCCTGAGATCAAGTCCCACATGGGCTCCCCCAACTCTGTGGGGAGTCGGCTTCTCCCACTGCCTTTGCCTGCCACTCCCCCTGCTTGTGCTCTCTCTCTGTCAAATAAATAAATAAAATCTTTAAAAAAAATAAATAAAATAAATCTTTAATTTTTAGTTTAAAAATTTCTAACATTTTACTTTTTTATTTAAAAATTTTCTTTCCTCCTGAATTGGGAAATGATCAAAACATAAGTCATTACATAATTTGATGTATAATTATTAAACATAAAAAGAAAAATTATCTTTGACACTTATTTCTTAAGGACATGAATGGGCTTTTCCCCCCAATTCTTGTATCTATGAATAAATATTACTCATTTTGCCAATAGAACTCTGCTCAGTATGAATGATGCCACTGTAAGGTTTAAAAACATGTCTCTTGATTTATGTTTATGCATTTCTGCTGAGTATACGCCCAGGAGAATAATGAATGGGTCATTGGATGTGCATTTTTTTTACCTTGATTAAGCAAGGAGTTTTTATTTTTCATTTTTATTTTTTATTAAATTTTTAATTTTAATTCCAGTACAGTTAACATACAGTGTTATATTAGTTTCAGGTGTACATATCATGGACATTTTAAAAAAACCCCAAATTGAAAGAATTGTACAATGAACACTCCTGTATTGACCAGTTAGTTTCTACCGATAATTTTTACTCTGTCATTTTTCTATGCATTTTTCCACAGTTGAGTAAGTTTTTTTCTGATTTTCCACCTCTGTTATTCACACCCCTGTGAAAATATGGGACATTTTCTTCACTGGAGAAAACTCCTTTAGTTCCACTCTGTGTGTGTGTGTGTGTGTGTGTGAGAGAGAGAGAGAGAGAGTAATTTAAATATTTTTGTATTAAGTCTTGGAACAAGGTGGGATTGCAGCAGTTTGTGGAATTATCACAGACAACAAAAAGCTAAGATGCATAATTTCAACCTTTTTGTGCAGGACAACCAAATTTTTTATTATTAATTTTTGTATTTGAGTGTTGTATTGGCACACAACGTTGCGTTCGTTTCAGGTGTACAACAGAGTGATTCAACACGTTTAAACGTGCTATGTTCACCACAAGTGTAGCTCCATCTGTCACCATACAACACTATTATAATATCATTGACTCTATTCTGCATGCAGTACGTTTTATCCCTGTGACTTATTCATTTCATAGCTGGAAACCTGTATCTCCCACGCCCCTTCACCATTTTGCTCATCTACTCCCTACCCCCCTCTGGCAACCATGAGTTTTTTCTCTGTGTTTACAGGTCTGATTCTGCTTTTTTATTTGCCTAATTGTTTTATTTTTTTTAGATTCCACATATGAATGAAATTATATGGTATTTGTCTTAGTCTTATTTCATTTAGCGTAATACTCTTTAGGTGTGTTGTCATAAATGTCACGATCTCATCCTTTTTTATGGCTGCATAATATTCCTGTGTGTGTCTGTGCGCGTGCACGCATGTGCACGCGCACACACACACCTCATCTTCCTTATCCATTTGCCTATTGATGAGCTCTTAGGTTGCTTCCAACCTCAGTTCCCCTTCTGTTTTTTTTTTTTTTAAGATTTATTTATTTATTTTGGGGGGGGAGAGGCAGAGGGAGAGGGAGAGAGAGAATTTCATGCAGACTCTCTGCTGAGCATGGACCACCACCACCGCCCGCCCCCCCACCCCTCGCCGCCTAACTGGGGCTGGATCTCTTGAACCTGGGATCATGACCTGAGCTGAAATCAAGAGTTGTATGCTTAACCACTCAGATCCACTTTTCAAGAGTCAGTAAAATAAACCTATTTTAGGGGCACCTGGGTGGCTCAGTCGGTTGAGCCTCTGACTCTTGATCTCAGCTCAGGTCTTGACCTCAGGGTTGTGAGGTCAAGCCCCACGTTGGGCTCCATGTTGGGTGTGGAGCCTACTTAAAATAAATAACCTATTTTAGAAATGTACTAGAGTGTTTCAAGAGTCTTCCCCCGCCCCCAGATTTTTTTTTTGTTTTTAAGATTTTATTTATTTATTTGAGAGAGAGACAGAGCAAGAGAGCACGAGCAGGGTGGAGGGGCACAGGGAGAGAGAGAGAAGCAGACTTTCCACTGAGCAGGGAGCCTGATGCAGGCCAATCCCAGGACCCTGGGATCGTGACCTGAGTGGAAGGCAGATGCTTAACCAACTGAGCCACCCAGGCGCCCCTCCCCCAGATGTTTTTTAACTAAAGCTATTTGCCAGACTCCTCAAGTGAGATAACCCACCTGTGTGTGTAAAAGGTGGCCTGGGAGGGACAGTGGAGTTTTGTAGAAGTCTCTACCAGTGTGAAAATGAGTAAAGGACACCTCGTTTAAAATGAAGCCCTGAAGGGAAAGCTTTCATGCAAGTACCACTCCTTGCAGCCCGTAAAACCAGCAGGAGGAAGGAAGATAAGAATTATCTTGACAGATATACGCCTGGGTGGCTCAGTCGTTAAGCGTCTGCCTTCGGCTCAGGTCATGATCCCAGGATCCTGGGATCGAGCCCCGCATTGGGGTCCCTGCTCCGCGGGAAGCCTGCTTCTCCCTCTCCCACTCCCCCTGCTTGTGTTCCCTCTCTCGCTGTGTCTCTCTCTGTCAAATAAATAAATAAAATCTTAAAAAAAAAAAAAAAGAATTATCTTGACAAGAGAGGACACTTTTCACATCCTGCTTTTAAGATATAGGAAGATCCCTCTCTGCCCTAGCAATGTGCTAACCACTGCTTGCAGCCAATGACAAACCTCAAATTCTTCTCCAGTGAACTTTTGTTCAAAACAAACCTCCCAAATTTTCCCTAAAACCTAATAAAAGCTGAACGTCCCTTTGTTTCTTTAGACTTGCCTGTGGTTTGCCATAGTTTGTCCCAACTTGCAGTTCCTCTGCTATTGCCAAGTAAACTCGTTTTGCTGGTAAAATAACTGGTGGTTTTATTTTTGAGATTGATGCCAGGTAGTCTTTTAGGCATGCTTCTAGTTCCACCTTAATGTCTCCTAAGGCAGGCTGCAGGCAGGCAGGCATAGGGGAGATTAGGAATTTCTGCATCCTCTAGGAGACCTAGTTAGCCGTGGACTTGGAGGTTAATCCTGCACTGGGGTGTTTCATGGGTGGTGACCAGGGGTCCAGAATTCCTGGGGCAGGGCCCTGTAACAGTCTTCGTCTTTATAAGTTCACCCACCTTTGTATCCGGATTTGCAGTTCAGAAAATATGATCCTCTACTGTATTTGTCTAGTTGAAGCTCTTTAGAGTGCCCCATATCAAGGGCAGAGTGCTGAGGAAGTATCTGTGAGTAGTCCGCCACAAAGCGCAGAAGACACTGATCCTGGGTCCTCTGGCTTTCATTTGTGTGAAGATACGTACATTATTGGACACATATATAAGTGCCCTCAGTCTGAGAAGCCCTGCGGTGGGTTTAGACATTTTAAAGCAGAGATCTGTTGCTAAATCAAGATATAGGTGTCGGGGTACCACAGTGCACCCACAGGATATTTACAGCAGGATATTTTAAATATTTGAGGAAACAGGTCATCTGTCTGACATCTTGCCTGTGAGTAGAGATAATTCAAGATTTGACATTTCTTCCTACTACATATCTTTGCAAAGCTGGGTTTTCAACAGTTGTGATAAAAAGCTAGAACCACACAAAAATCACTGTGGAACAGGAAATGAGGGGTGGTGTCCAATCTGATTTCAAAGTTTGAGAAGTTGTGTAGTGCCCAACAGGTACACCCATCCTAGAATGAAATACAAATATTACATTTTCTTTTAATTTATAGGTATATCTTCAAAAAGCTATGAAGTTATTCAGATATAAATGCTCATTAAATTGTTTGGACCTAACTTCTAAACAAAGGGGACTGATAGGAATTTCTTTGGGCCTAAGGGTGCTCTGAACCAAGAATGTTTGGGAAGCTCTAAAGGAGACGGTACGCTCCTTGCCTTGTGCAGCACTGTGCCGTCTTCACAGACTAGCGTGAGGCCTGCCACACACTTGGCCTCTGTGAATCGTGTCTGACTGGGGAATGCACGGGTGAGGAATGGTGGTGCTGAGACAGCGCTCGCCAGCCAGTGTGGACCCAGGATGAAGGGGAGCAGTCGGAGCGCTTCACGGGACTGCGGTGTCCCACTGGTTGAAATAGGCAGGGCCGAGCTCAGAAGACACGTCCAGCTGCAGGCTGGCCAGTCCACAGAAACCCATCAACCTAACACCCAGCCAGTTCTATTTCCATTCAGATTATTCCAGAGACGAGCCTCACTTGACTGTAGATGTTCAGATTTCCTTGGCTTTTTTTTTTTTTAAAGATTTTATTTATTTATTTGAGAGAGAGAGAATGAGAGAGAGCAAGCACATGAGAGGGGGGAGGGTCAGAGAGAGAAGCAGACTCCCCGCCGAGCAGGGAGCCCGATGCGGGACTTGATCCCGGGACTCCAGGATCATGACCTGAGCCGAAGGCAGTCGCTTAACCAACTGAGCCACCCAGGCGCCCTCCTTGGCTTTGTTTCTAACCACCGACTCCAACAATAATTTTCACAGTGGTCTCCCAACAGCTAGTCAAAACTCCCCAAAACTGCCTGGTTGAACCCAGGTATCTGTTATTAA
Source organism: Neomonachus schauinslandi (assembly GCF_002201575.2). Lineage (NCBI taxonomy): Eukaryota > Metazoa > Chordata > Mammalia > Carnivora > Phocidae > Neomonachus > Neomonachus schauinslandi. The sequence goes on from NC_058415.1 coordinate 30,291,263, forward strand.
TTCACCACTATTCTAGCGCAGCTGGAGAACCCTGTCCTGCTACCTTCTGGTTATTTGGTGCACTGCACACTTTATTTTTAAGCATTTGTTACAATTATGATTAAATAATTATTTGTTTCTTGTCCATTTCTTTCTCTTTTTTTAAAATTTATTTATTTGTCAGAAAGAAAGGGAGAGGGCGCCTTGGGTGGCTCAGTCGTTAAGCGTCTGCCTTCGGCTCAGGTCATGATCCCAGGGTCCTGGGATCAAATCCCACATCGGGCTCCCTCCTCTGGGGGAAACCTGCTTCTCCCTCTCCCACTCCCCCTGCTTGTGTTCCTGCTCTTGCTATCTCTGTCTCTGTCAAATAAATAAATAAAATCTTAAAAAAAAAAAAAAGAAAAGAAAGAAAGAGAGAGTGCAAGCACACAAACTCAAGCGTTTGATGTTGGTTTGTAAACCATAAAATGTCCTACATTTGTAAGGCATTATTTTTACTACACAAGAATTCTAGAGGGGCGCTGACTGGCTTAGTCAGTAGAGAATGTGACTCTTGATCTTGGGGTCGTGATTTCAAGCCCTACATTGGGGGTAGAGTTTACTTTAAAAAAATTAAAAATAGGGCGCCTGGGTGGCTCAGTTGGCTAAATGGCTGCCTTCAGCTCAGGTCATGATCTCAGGGTCTTGGGATCGAGCCCCATATCAGGCTCCCTGCTCAGCAGGAAGCCTGCTTCTTTCTCTCCCTCTGCTGCTCCCCCCTGCTTGTGCTCTCTCTCTCTCAAATAAATGAATAAAATCTTTAAAAAAATAAATAAAATAAAAAATAAAAAGAATTTCTGGAAAGCTTTAGACATCAGGAAAGAAGAAAGGGAAAAAACTGGAAAAATAAATCTCTAGATAAACAAAAATTGAGGGACATTCGTAAATACCTGGCTTATACTATGCAAAGGTGTTAAAGGTCATAAAAGTCAAAGATTATAGATCATAAGTGAGAGATAAGAATCATGACAACCAAAGACAACATGGTATCTTGAATTGGATCCTGGGACAGAAAGAGGACATTAGTGGAAAAACGGGAAATCCAAATAAAGTCTGTACTTCAGTGAGTTGCATTGTACCAATGTTAATATTTTAGTTTTGACAAATATATCATAGTCAGGTAAGATGTTAACAGAGGTAAGTGAGTAAAGGGTAAATAGGAACTCTATACTGTTTTGCAATTCATCCGTACATCTAAAATTAGATAAAAACAAAAGTTTTATTTATTTATTTTTTAAGATTTTATTTATTTATTTGTCAGAGAGAGACCACAAGCAGCAGGGACAGGCAGAGGGAGAAGCAGGCTCTCTGCTGACCAAGGAGCCCGATGTGGGACTTGATCCCAGGACCCCGAGATCATGACCTGAGCCAAAGGCAGATGCTTAACCGACTGAGCCACCCAGGTGCCCTGTGGAGATAAGGATTTTTCAAGATGTAGAAAACTTCAAGTAATTTGTTCAGCATCAAGCTGGGATTTCAAATCCTTGAGCACTTCCTTTTCTTTTCTCACTCTGTCCAATGCAATTAGGAGTAACCAGCCAATCTCACTATACTTGTTAGTTTGACAAAATGTTCTAAGGTATCAAATACATTGTCACCCAGGGCCATGCCTCTTATTAATATTGATTAGGGATATTCAATGGTAATATTTGTTTATCTCTATTGCCACATCATGCTGTGAACTATCAGTGTTCTCTTGCCTACTGAAAATAAAGTTATTAGTGCCTTTAAATGTAACCAGATTAGAGAAGCAAATCCAGAAGCCCCAGAACCAATTCAAGAAACCCAACTTTGAGATTGTGTTCCTCTAGAACCATTCTCAGTAGCAAAATTTGTATTAGTCGGTGTTCTCTAGAGAAATTAAACCAATAGGATATGGGGGTTGGCAAGTTTGAAATGTATTGGGCATGCCAGAAGGCTGGAAATTCAGGGATAATTTCGTGTTGCAGTCTTGAGTCTGAGATACACAGGTTGGAAACTCAAGCAGGGCTTCTATATTGCAATCTTGAGGCAGAATTGCTTCCTTCTCAAGAAACCTGACATTTTTCTTAAGAGCCTCAATTGATTTGATGAGGCATTGACATTATGGAGGGTAATCTGTTTTATTACAAGTGTACTGATATAGATAGACAGAGATATGGATATAGGTACAGATACGGGCACAGAAGAAGCAAACTGGAAGCGTATATAACTGTTAATGGTGTTTATCCTTGGTGCAGAAAGGAGAATTGGAATTATGAGGAGATTTTGCTGTGTTCTGTGTATGTTTATGTATTGCATGGCCACAAGAGTATGTCCATGTAATACTTATAAACTGAGAGAGAGAGAGAAAAAGAGAGAGAGAGGAGAGAGAGAGTACTAGACTAGATGTTCTCTAAAATGCCAGTTGTAGGAAACCTGAGCTCATGGACTGGTCCCTCAGTCTTCCCACTCCCTCTTTCCAATTTCAGTCTGGCTGGTCTCTCAAACGAGGCAGATGTGAATGTATACCTTTGAGAAGACACATTCTGCTCTGTTGTATAGAAGTTCAGCCCGCTGAGAAAGAGAGCAAAGCACACATGCGGACAGAGTGCACGAAGGATAAAGACTTCCTGGCATAATTGAATCTTTGGTTTCAGTTCATTACTAAGTTTGGGCTGCATCTCAGCCCCTAGGTTCCGTGAGTCACCTTTGAATCCTGATAACAAATATCTCTGTGACTTAAGCTGTTTCTATACTGTTTTCCTACTTGTAACCAAAACTGTTGTAACTAACTGTAGAAATTATACTGATTCTACAGACGATGGTGATTTTTGTTGCCAAGAACTAATTCTCAAGAAGATTTAGTTCATATATGTTGTTCTCTGTAACCCCCAGCACGTAGAACTGAATTTTTTATTCTGAAGATACCTGATGTATGTTAGGACAAAATGAAGTTACAACTCACCATCTCTTTTGCTAGTTGAAAACATAGACTGGAAATAGCTCAAAAGTAAAATCAAACCTAAGTTTTGGTGAATTTATCTGAAGGCGAATTTATTTGAATTATTCTGTCAGATTAGGAAAAATGAATTAAAATATGAGGGGAAAACTAGTAACAGAGTGGAGTGCCTGGCTGGCTTAGTCGGTAGAGCATGCAACTCTTGATCTCAGGGTGATGAGTTTGAGCCCCACATTCGGTATAGAGATTGCTTTAGAAAAACAAAACAAAACAGAACAAAAACATCATTTTGCTACCAGGTCTGAGTGAAGATTTAGACAACAGTGCCTAACAGTCTGTCGTCATTCCGAGACATCATGATTTGGACACTATCGTGTGCCTCAGCCACTGCAGGCCAGATTCTGGTTTTAAACCTTACTGATAAATGTGCACACCTCTTGGAAACTGTTTGCTCAGAATAGTGTGGCTCACCATGCTGAACCAACAGTGGTCCTTCTCATACACTGCGGGAGATGCTGCTGGGGAGGCATGCTCGGGCTGACTCCCCGGGATGGGTATGATCCTGACTGGAAAGCCTTCTAACAAGGAGAGGAGCGAAGACAGAAATAAGAAGTGCTGGGTCGCAGGGACAGTATATGAGAGTGGGCCTCTGCCTACTCGTTACACGCTGTGACTGGGGAGGTGTTTCTGGGAATTTTGGAGACTATGGAGACTTTGGAAACCATACTCAGAAGAGTTATGAGGAGATTTGGTGTGTTCCTGTGTGTGTTTATGCATTGCCTAGCCACAGGATTATGCCCATGTAATACTTATAGACTGAGAGAGAGAGGAAGAGAGAGGAGAGAGCACTAGATTAGATGTTCTCAAGAATGCCAGCTGTAGGAGGTCTTGTCAGGTACGGCAGAGCCTTCTGGAAGGGTGACTGCTGCCATTATTTTTACTGAGAGTGAGCCAGAGTCTTACAGCCTTGGGAAGACTTTCTTCCTAGCAGTCGGTCAGAGAAGGGACACCAGCCTCTCTTTGGGCCTTTTCTTGGGCCTGGACATTAGGGGTAAATGTGTCCAGCAAAACGTTTCTAGGTGATGGGGGCTAAATATGATCCCTTTTGTGAAGGCAGCCCCAGAACTAGGACCAGAGGTCTCCCTCTGGTAAAGTGTGAGCTGAAGATGAGAAAATTCACATATAAATCAGATTAACTGGGTTGCAACACTTTAGACAAAATTTATTTTCCTTTCTTTTTCTCAAAGACTTTAGTACATCCCAGTTTGAAGGTCCCAGCTCACTTTGCACTGTCCCTGGGTTTGATAGGAAACCACGGTCCTTTGGGTACATGAGTTGGGGAACAGCACCTTCAGCACAAAAATAACAGCATTAATTATTTTTATTTATTTATTTATTTATTTAAATTAAAGAAGGTTATCATTGCCCTGTTGAGCTGTACAGGAGCAGAAGTTCGTACAAAGGGCTGTGGAATCCATCCTGGTGTGCTGGGATCTTGGTGGAGGAGTTGGGGCCCATCAGGGAATCCACTTGAATTCCAGTGACCCTCTGTGTCAGGGCCCACTTCTGTACATGTGGGTGAGAAAAACTAGGTGCGCTCCAATGTAAACTCTGGCTCCCCAGGGCCAGGGCAGCTGAAAGACTGCGGTTGGTCATCCTACTCAGCAGACCTGGATAGCCACAGGGATTCCCTATAGGAGCCAAAACTTCCTGCCACATGGGAAACTGAAGGCCAAAGGGTTCCCTGTGGCCCCTGACAAGGAACTGAGAGACTAAATTTGGGGCCAAGTGGGAAGATGTGAGGACTTAGGCCAGTGGAAAATCAGATCCAATTTGAGGGGCGGTGCAGTACAGTAGGCTCATGGGAGGGGGGGGCGTCATTGCTACTCTTACTTTATTTGTTGCTGTGATAGAATTTAAGGAAGAAAAAAAACCCAGGTAAATGAAGGACAGGTGAGGACCTTCGGGAGGGAACAGAGAGTATGAGCTTCACCCGTAGAAAGTGTTCTGGAGACGGCAAAAGAAACTTGGGACTGGATATCAGCCTACCAAATACTGCAACCTCCGAAGGTGTCTTCTTAGCATGCATCACCATCAAACATATATATATAAAAGATTTAATTAATTTATTTTTTTTTAAAGATTTTATTTATTTGACAGAGAGAGACACAGCGAGAGAGGGAACACAAGCAGGGGGAGAGGGAGAGGGAGAAGCAGGCTTCCCGCTGAGCAGGGAGCACGATGCGGGGCTTGATCCCAGGACCCTGGGATCATGACCTGAGCCAAAGGCAGACACTTAATGACTGAGCCACCCAGGCGCCCCTATTTATTTTTAAAAAAGATTTTATTTATTTATTTGAGAGAGAGAGTGAGAGAGAGCGAGCATGGGGGGGAGGGGCAGAGGGAGAGGGAGAAGCAGGCTCCCTGCTGAGCAGGGAGTCCCAGGACCCTGGGATCATGACGTGAGCTGAAGGCAGACGCTTAACTGACTCAGCCACCCAGGCGCCCCTAAAGACTTTATTTTTCAGTAATCTCTACACCCAATGTGGGGCTCGAACTCACAACCCCAAGATCAAGAGTCGCATGCTCTTCTGACTGAGCCAGTTAGGTGCCTGTCAAACGTATTATAATTTACTAATTTATTTTTTGTCTTCTTCACTAAAAAGTGATACTTTTGGGACCTGTTTCAATCACCATTCTAACCCCAAGTACACCTAAAATATAACGGGGCATATAACACACGTGATAGACAATTATGTTTATGCTGAATAAATGGTAAAACAAACACACACTTTCTCTCTCCCATTCTCTATTCAAAAAAGTTTATTTTACTTTTTTTTTTTTTTAAGAGAGAAAGCATGAGTAGGGAGGGACGGAGGGAGAAGGAAAGAAAGAATCCTAAGCAGACTCCAGGCTCAGTGTGAAGCCCGACACAGGGCTCAATCTCACGACACTGAGATCATGACCTGAGTCGAAATCAAGAGTTGCATGCTTAACCAACTGAGCCATTCAGGCACCTCTCCCATTCTCCATTCAAAAAGTGAGACTATGTGACTTCTGAGGCCAGGTCATAAATGGTTACAAGGGCTGGCTTTTACACCTCTCGCCCTCTCTGTCTCTGTTTCTCGGATTACTTGCTCTGGGGAATTCAGCTGCCATGTTAAAGACATTCAAACAGACTGGGGAAGGGCCCATGCACCAAGCAGCTCAGGCTGAGAGGAAGCAACTAGCCAGACATTTGAGTGAGCTCCCCAGAAGTGGATCCCTTTAGCCTCAATCAAGCTCAGATGATCTCAGATGCCCAGGCTTTAAGTGTCCCAGCTAAGGACGTGGCCGAGAGGAGACAAACAATTTCCACTGTGTCTTGTCTCAATTTTTGACTCAGAGACCAATCTACTAAATGTTTGTTTTGTTTTAAGCCACTAAGTTTTGGGGTATTTGTTAAGCAGTAAGAGATAAGAAATACACAAGTGACGCTATGTGACTTCTGAGGATAAGTCACAAGAACTAGCTTCTGCTGGGGCTCATGATTGTAGCCCTGGATGACATCTTCTTGATGGCACCCTTGTGAGAGACTGTGTCAGAAACACCTGGCTCACCTGCTTCCACAGCATCTGTGAATGGTAATAAAATGTACTGTTGTCTGAAGCCTCCTGAGTACTGGTGTAATTTGCCCAGTAGCAGTAGATAGCTCACACGTCACCATCACAATCGCAACCTCTGCTTTCAGCTCCCCCTTAGCACCTGTTACTGTCTCACATACCAGGACTTTTACTAATTTATTTCTGTCTTCTCTGCTAGAATCATTGTTTCACACCCCAGTTCCTAGAACACAATCTGGCACATGATGGATAATCACTGTTTGTGTGGAATAAATGAATGACGACAACAACCACAAAGACTCGACCCTTCCCCTCCCCTTTTCACCACTGAAGAATCCCATGATGAGGGAAAACTCTGGCAGGACTTTTTGCCCAACAGCGCTAGAGGAATACATCTGCCTTTTTTTTTTTTTTTTTTTGCCTTTCCTGTTCAAACTATATTTGTATCACCTCTTGAATTACTCAATGGCATTTATTTGTTCATTCACCAGTTAACTGATTCCACATCTTGGGTGGATAACTTAGAGGGCATCACCCTAGAAACTGGATGACCTCCTCTCTCCATGATAAGAAAGTACCAGCTATATTCCTTGTAAAGCTGTGTTCTACCCTAAACTCCCGTGGGTGTAACTGGAGGTTACAGTAACTGAAGATGATCAGTGGGAGATCCGCCTCCTCCCCACCAAAATTGTGACACTATTTTTTTCTGCCTCACTGACTTCCTCCTCCCTAAAAAATCAAATGAGCCCAGGATAAGCCTGGCACCTTTCACTTTGATTCCTCACCCAAGAGCTGAGCTCTTGGGTGAGGAAGCTCCCTCTTCTTCAACATATTCACACCCACTTCTACCCCAACATAACCAGCTCCCTCCAGCAACAACTCGTCCAGGTTCTGCGTCAGTCCCCTCCTCTGAATCTCAGACACCGTTTCTTCCCCATTTAACACACTTTCAAACATGAAGCCAAAAATATATATTTAGACCATATTTTTCACTTATAGAAAAGAATATTTATAACAAGCAAGATGACAAAAACAATGAAATATGCAAGAACATATTTCAGTAAGTAAAAGAAACTTTAACTGATCTCTTTCCCTTTGAAGATGTCTATATTTGATGCTGTCTAACTCTTTTTCATCTTCTTCTAGAAATCCCTTGGGCTCTAAAATATAAAAGCATACAAGGCCAGTGAAAACTGTAACACATTACCATTATATGTGTGAGGGGTAGGATAAATAGGAGTTCATAGAAATTTTTACCACAAACACTGGCATGTGGTTTCACCATTAGGTGGGAATCTTAGGGAGATACATTATTCCTGCACTACTCAGAGTCCTTGTGTGGATCCAGTGGAGACAGACAGGAACCTAGACTCCTGGGAGATAATGTTTTCTATGGCACCATCTGAGGTTGATCTAGGGCTTAAAAAAAAAAAAAGAAACAAAAAACCCTGTTAGAAAATGATGAAGCCGGGCGCCTGGGTGGCTCAGTTGGTTAAGCGACTGCCTTCTGCTCAGGTCATGATCCTGGAGTCCCGGGATCGAGTCCCACATCGGGCTCCCTGCTCAGCAGGGGGTCTGCTTCTCCCTCTGCCCTCTTCCCTCTCGTGCTCTCTGTCTCTCATTCTCTCTCTCTCAAATAAATAAATAAAATCTTTAAGAAAAAAAAAAAAAGAAAATGATGAAGCCAAGATGAGCAAGACTGATGATCAGTGATGAAAAAAACAAATGTGCTGCCTAAGACGTTGGAGAAACACTGAGCCTATTCCTTTAGGTTCCTTTAGGGCCACTCCTAAAGCAATCTCCCCAGATGTCAGACTCTTTCCCTCCTCAGGAATAGAAGCTCCCACCTCTTGCTTTGACTTTTTTGACCCACTCTCTCCCACATGCTCCCGTTTGCTTCCCACTCACTCAAGGCTAAGGGGGGTAAGATGTGTTCAGCTACTCTAAATAGTGTCATCTTAGAGAAAAGGAGGAAGTCTGAAAGATAAATTTCTTCTGAAGACTGTAATCTAAAAGACACCATTTATCTGGAAGAGACTAAGATACTATTAATTATCAAACTTAAAATGCCTGATACCAACTTGTGGACTATAACTGGGATATACACTTTTAGGGAGTTCAGATACTATGAATACCTAAAAGGGTAGGATGTGGCCTAGACCAGGAGGCCAGAGAAGGCTTACCCAAGAACAGAATACTTAATATGTACAGGATTAGAGTTATCTAGGTGAAGATGAGGAAGGAAGAGCTTTCCATGGAGAGAGAACAGAAGGACAAAGGCCATGTGGTGGAAAGGAGCAAGACAGAAAAAGGGGATTAAAAAAAGGTTTCTTGGTCAGAGCTGAGAGAGTGAGGCATAAGCTCATGGAAGATGAATCTGGAGGGGTAGGTAGTATAGGTAGGTAGGTAGGGGTCAGACAGTGTAGGGTCTTATAATCCCTGATAAAGAGCTCTGTTTTATCTTATCAGCGATGGGAAGTCACTGAAATGCTTTACAAAACTTACATTTGCTGCACTGGAAAAGATGGATCCATGGGGGTGAAGGTGAGGTGGTCTACATTTGATAAAAGTAGATTAGTTAGGAAGGTACTGTGGCTTGACTTTTTTGTCTGGCAGGGGGAGTTAAAAAATCTATTATTTTACTCAAAATAATTCTTTTTTTTTTTTTAAAGATTTTATTTATTTATTTGACAGAGAGAGAGAGCGAAAGCAGGAACACAAGCAGGGGGAGTGGGAGAGGGAGAAGCAGGTTTCCCCCAGAGGAGGGAGCCCGATGCAGGGCTCGATCCCAGGACCCTGGGATCATGACCTGAGCCGAAGGCAGACGCTTAACGACTGAGCCACCCAGGCGCCCTCAAAATATTCTTTAAAAAAAAGGGTTTTTTAAGTAAACTCTAGGCCCAATGTGGGCTCAACCTTACAACCCCGAGATTAAGAGTCGTATGCTCTACTGACTGAACCAGGCAGGCATCCTTCAAAATAATTCTTTTTTTTTTCATAATTGAGTTTTTACTGATTGTTCTGAGGATCAGTATAGACATTTTAATTTGTACACAATTCTTTTCTTAATAGACTATTTTTTAAAAAGATTTATTTTATTATTTATTTGAGAGAGAGAGAGAGTGCAACTGGGGTGGGGGTTGGAGAGAGAGAGGGAGAGAGAATCTCAAGCAGACTCTGAGCTGAGCACAGAGCCCAAATGGGGCTCAATCCCACTACCCTGAGCTGAAACTAAGAGTTAATCGCTCAACTGACTGCACCACCCAGGTGCCCTAACTTGTACACAATTCTTTTCTTTCTTTTTTTTAAATTTATTTGACAGAGAGAGAGAGAGCGAGCACAAGTAGGCAGAGCGGCAGGCAGAGAGAGAGGGAGAAGCAGACTCCTGCTGAGCAGGGAGCCAGATAACGGGGCTTGATCCCAGGACCCTGGGACCATGACCTAAACTGAAGGCAGATGCTTAACCAACTGAGCCACCCAGGCACCCCATGTACACAATTCTTAATGTACCTATGGAAAATCTAAAAAATCATGTAGTTGTGATTCTTTTCTAGAAGTTATTCCAGTGACCTTCCAGCTTAGAATTTGGAGGCAAATTTTCCTTAACAGTATATCAAATACCATTATTTTCAAATGCTGATATGCTGTTGCACTGTTAAGTCCCATTGATTCACATTTTATTTATTTTTATTTTTTTAATTAATTTTTTTGATTCACATTTTAATATCATATACACTACATACTCAAATTTTCAATCTTCCACAGTACATTAACCAAGTCACTAGGAAAACTGGACTACCATGACCAAGATGTTACAGAGTGCACAAAACTCTGATAGGGAGAGCCAAGATCAAGGAATGGTTTTCTTTAGGAAACAATTCTACCAAAAACAACACGGGAATAAGAGTAATTTAAAATACTCAAGACATATTAAATGCATGACTGACTCCAAATGGCCATTTAGTATGCTTTGTATTATAGGATATAAAAATTACCCAAGCTGACACCCAAGACAATGAAAGCCTCCCATAATCAATATCCCACTATTTTCTGGTTGTACCAAAAAATAAACAACAAGCAAATGATTTCACCTCTTAAAAAAAAAGCATTTACACTTTAAAAAAAAAATGGGATGAGGTGAGATTCCCTCCTTCCTAACAATGTTTCTAGAGCTACTAAAAAACTTGCATTTACAAAATAATTGATAACCATATTCCTCTGGATTATACAAGAAGGGAGACAGGACCACTGACAGACAGGGTATAAATCAGACTAAGCTTCTTTCTTGATTCATCGGAAGCTGGACTCCCCTCGTTTTTAGTTTCTCCGTTTTCTTCCAGGTAAGTCTTCTTTCGATTCTTGGTTAGCCGCTTTGCACTTTTTTGTCTGAAGACTTATCCTTTCCGGCTGCCTTTTTGGCATCATTTTCACTCTTAAAGGAGCAGGTTCGGCCGACACCCACGCTGATCTCCTCTTGGGCTGCTCCTTAGCCGCCCCCTGCCAGGCTGCCCTGCCTCTTGGGTATGGTGGCAGTGGGGAGGGTGCGGGCTGGGTGCGGGTGGGTGCAGACCCGTGGGCCACCCAGAGCCTTTGTGAAGCGGGGCTGCCTGGCCACGGCCGCTCCTCCTACCGCTGGAGCGCCCCTCAAAATAATTCTTAATAATCTTGTCTTTCTGTTGTGCTATTACTTTGTAGTGTTTTATCAAATCTTATTCTAATATTTTAAATAGAACTGTATTAAATCTATATATTTATCTAATGAGTACTGTTACCTTTCCCGTGTTGAACTAAACAAATGCGCTATGTAAAGCCTAAAGTGTCTGTACAAGCTCTTAACCTAGTCTTTGCTTTTTTCAAGATTGTGTTTACTTATTTGAGAGAGAGGGAGAGAGAGAGAGAGAGCGAACGAGCAGGGGGAGGGGCAAAGGAAGAGGGAGAGGCAGACTCCCCGCTCAGTGGGGAGCCAGACATGAGGCTTGATCTTAGGACCCTGGGATCAGGGCCTGAGTGAAAGGCAGATTTTAACTTACTGAGCCACCCAGGCCACCCAGTCTTTTTTTTTTTTAAGATTGAGTCTTGAACCCAACTGTGGATCGCAAACTCACAACCCCGAGACCAAGAGTCGCAGGCTGGACTGACTGAGCCAGCCAGGTGCCCCAACCTCAGTCTTAACTATCAATTATCGCAGTTTTAAACAGTTTTCCTGTAACAAAAACGAACAAAAAAACCCACAAAAAACAAAAACTACAACAAAAACAAACAAAAAAGAAAAAAGTTACCGAATCACAATTCAACTATCTCATACGGGATTAAAAACCCCCATAAAACTAAACTAAACTAAACTGAGTTTGAGCCAAGCCGCTCCACTACTCCAAAATATTCAGTGATTTTCTGTGGTATCTTATAAGCCTTACAGAAAAACCTTATTTTGTACCCTCCAGTTTTGTTAGTATCATTCACATTAAAAACTAATGTCTATTGCTTGCAACTAACTAAGAAACCAAACATTCTTATCTAGGGTAACTCGCGGTACTTAATACAGTCTCCAGAAAGGAGAAATATTCTCAAAGATATTGTATAAACAAATGCTGCCAAAGAAAATGTTCCAACTTTTCTTTCAAAACATGGTATTAGTAGGGAGTACCTCAGCGATCAAGGGTCTTGCTGGGGAAGTGAAGGTCCAGTTCAGATAGAGAAGACAGACCTCTATGAGTACCTGAGGCATTTAGCTGAGCTCCAGAAAGACCACACCTTAGCAGTATGGACCAACTGAGAAGAGGCCACGATGTCCTGGGATGAAACACAAAAGAGAAATTAAGCCTATCTTAATCAAGAATAAAACCAGGGGCACCTGGGTGGCTCCATCGTTAAGCGTCTGCATTCGGCTCAGGTCATGATCCCAGAATCCTGGGATTGAGCCCCGCGTCGGGCTCCCTGCTCCGCGGGAAGCCTGCTTCTCCCTCTGCCTCTGCCCCTACTTGTGTTCCTTCTCTCGCTGTGTCTCTCTCTGTCAAATAAATAAATAAAATCTTTAAAAAAAATAAAAAAGAATAAAACCAAACCTGAAGAGATCAAAAGGATTTATCAGTCATTTAACAGCAGGCCAGAACAACATCTTTTAAAGGATGACAACATAATCCAGACTCCTTGTGACATATCATGCAAAATGTCCAGCATGGAATAAGAAAATTATGAGACGTGTAAAAGAGGAACAGTATAACCCACAATTAAGGAACAAAGCAGTCAAAATAATCTAGATGTTCGAATTAGCAGATAAGGGGCAGTGAAACTATAAATATGTTCAAGGACATAAGGAAAAGCCTATAATAGGTAAAAAGATGCAAACTCTAAGCAGGGAAGTGGAAAGAATTAAGAAAGAACCAAATGGAAACCCAAGAAATGAAAAGAAAAAGATCTGAAATGAAAACTTCATGGGATGGTCTTTTTTCCTTTTTTGTTTTTTTAAATTCAATTAACTAATATAGTGTATTATTAGTTTCAGGGGTAGAATTCAGTGATTCATCAGTTGGATATAATACCCAGTGCTCATTATATGAAGGCTCTCCTTAAAGCCCATCACCCAGTTACCCCAATCCCCTCACTCACTTCCCCTCCAGCAACCTTCAGTTTGTTTCCCATAGTTAAGAGTCTTATGGTTTATCTGCCTCTCTGATTTCCTCTTATTTTTCCATCCCTACCCTATGATCATCTGTTTTGTTTCTTATATTCCACCTATGAGTGAAATCATACACCACATCTATTTTATCCATTCATCTGTCAATGGACATCTGGGCTCTTTCCATAGTTGGACTATTTTGGACATTGCTGCTATAAACATTAGGGTACATGTGCCCCTTCCAATCACTATGTTTGTATACTTTGGGTAAATACCTAGTAGTGCATTGCTGGGTCATACAGTAGCTCTATTTTTAACAGTTTGAGGAACCTTCATACTGTTTTCCAGAGTGGTTGTAACAGCTTACATTCCCACCAACAGTGTAAGAGGGTTCCCCTTTTTCTGCATCCTCATCAACATCTGTTGTTTCCTGAGTGGTGAATTTTAGCCATTCTGACCAGTGTGAGGTGATATCTCATTGTGGTTTTGATTTATATTTCCCTGATGCCGAGTGATGTTGAGCATTTTTGCATGTGTCTGTTGGCCATGTGTATGTCTTCTTTGGAGAAATGTCTGTTCATGTCTTCTGCCCATTTCTTGACTGGATTATTTGCTTTTTGGATGTTGAATTTGGTAAGTTCTTTGTAGATTTTGGATACTAGCCCTTTACCTGACGAGACATTTGCAAATATCTTCTCCCATTCTGTCAGTTGTCTTTTAGTTTTGTTGGCTGTTTCCTTTGCTGTGCAAAAGCTTTTTATCTTGATGAAGTCCCAATAGTTCATTTTTGCCTTTGTTTCCCTTGCCTCTGGAGATAAGTCTAGGAAGAAGTTGCTGTGGCTGAGGTCGAAGAGGTTGCTGCCTGTGTTCTCTTCAAGGGTTTTGATGGATTCCTGTCTCACGTTTAGATCTTCCATCCATTTTGGGTTTATCTTTGTGTATGGTGTAAGAGAATGGTCCAGTTTCATTCTTCTGCATGTTGCTATCCAATTTTCCCAACACCATTTGTTGAAGAGACTTTTTTCCATAGGATATTCTTTCCTGATTTGTCAACGATTAGTTGACCATACAGTTGAGGGTCCACTTTTGGACTCTCTATTCTGTTCCATTGATCTATGTGTCTGTTTTTGTGCCAGTACCATACTGTCTTGATGATGACAGCTTTGTAATAGAGCTGGAAGTCCGGAATTGTGATGCCACCAGCTTTGGTTTTCTTTTGCAACATTTGTTTGGCTATTTGGGGTCTTCTCTGGTTCCATACAAATTTTAGGATTACTTGTTCCAGCTCTGTGAAAAATGTTGATGGTATTTTTAAAAAAGATTTTATTTATTTATTTGAGAGACAGAGTGCGTGAAAGAGAGTATGGGGGAGCAGAGGAAGAGGGAGAAGCAGACTCCCCACTGAGCAGGGAACCTGATGTGGGGCTCAATCCCAGGACCATGGGACCATGACCTGAGCCGAAGGCAGATGTTTAACTGACTGAACCACCCAGACACCCTGCTGATGGTATTTTGATAGGAATTGCATTGAATGTGTAGATTGCTTTGGGTAGCATAGACTTTTGTTTTTTTTGGCTTTAAAAGGTTTTAAAAAAATTTTTTTATTGTTATGTTAATCACCATACATTACATCATTAGTTTTTGATGTAGTGTTCCATGATTCATTGTTTGTGCATAACACCCAGTGCTCCATGCCGAACGTGCCCTCTTTAATACCCATCACCAGGCTAACCCATCCTCCCGCACCCCTCCCCTCTAGAACCCTCAGTTTGTTTTTCAGAGTCCATCATCTCTCATGGTTCGTCTACCCCTCCAATTTCCCCCCCTTCATTCTTCCCTTCCTGCTATCTTCTTTTTTTTTTTCCTTAACATATAATGTATTATTTGTTTCAGAGGTACAGATCTGATTCAACAGTCTTGCACAATTCACAGCGCTTACCAGAGCACATACCCTCCCCAGTGTCTATCACGCAGTCACCCCATCGCTCCCACCCCACACCCCACTCCAGCAACCCTCAGTTTGTCTCCTGAGATTAAAAATTCCTCATATCAGTGAGGTCATATGATACATGTCTTTCTGTGATTGACTTATTTTGCTCAGCATAACACCCTCCAGTTCCATCCATGTCGTTGCAAATGGCATGATCTCATTCCTTTTGATGGCTGCATAATATTCCATTGTATATATATACGGCATCTTCTTTATCCATTCATCTGTCGATGGACATCTTGGCTCTTTCCACAGTTTGGCTATTGTGGACATTGCTAGCATAGACATTTTAACAATATTTGTTCTGCCAATTCATGAGCATGAAATGTTTTTCCATTTCTTTGAGTCTTCTCAGTTTCTTTCATGAGTGTTCTATAGTTTTCAGAGTACACATCCTTTACCCCTTTGGTTAGGTTTATTCCTAGGTATCTTACGGTTTTTGGCGCAATTGTAAATGGGATCAATTTCTTAATTTCTCTTTCTTTGGCTTCATTGTTAGTGTATAGAAATGCAACTGGTTTCTGCATTGATTTTATATCCTGCCACTTTGCTGAATTCCTGTATGAGGTCTAGCAATTTTTGGGTAGAATCTTTTGGGTTTTCTTTTTTTTTTTTTAAAGAATTTATATATTTGACAGAGAGAGACAGAGCGAGAGAGGGAACACAAGCAGGGGGAGTGGGAGAGGGAAAAGCAGGCTTCCCGCTGAGCAGGAGCCTGATGCGGGGCTTGATCCCAGGACCCTGGGATCATGACCTGAGCCGAAGGCAGACGCTTAACAACTGAGCCACCCAGGCACCCCTCTTTTGGGTTTTCAACATAGAGTATCATGTCATCTGTGAAGAGTGAGAGTTTCACTTCTTTCTGGCAGATTTGGGTGCCTTTTATTTCTTTTTGTTGTCTGATTGCTGAGGCTAAGACTTCTAGTACTATGTTGAACAGTAGTGGTGAGAGTAGACATCCCTGTCGTGTTCCTGACCTTAGGCGAAAACCTTTCCCCTCTTGAAGATGACATTCACTGTGGGTTTTTCATATATGGCTTTTATGATATTGAGGTATGTTCCTTCTATCCCTGTGCTGTGGAGAGTTTTAATCAAGAAACGATGCTGTATTTTGTCAAATGCTTTTTCTGCATCTATTTAGAGAATCATATGGTTCTTGTGCCTTCTTTTATTGATGTGGTGTATCATGTTGATTGATTTGCAGATGTTGAACCATGCTTGCAGCCCAGGAATAAATTCCATGTGGTCATGGTGAATAATCCTTTTAATGTACTTTTGGAGCCTATTATCTAGTATCTTGGTTAGAATTTTTTCATCCATGTTCATCAGAGATAGTGGTCTAAAATTCTCCTTTTTGGAGGGGTCATTTTCTGGTTTTGGGATCAAGTTAATACTGGCCTCATAGAATGAGTTTGGAAGTTTTCCTTCCATTTCTATTTTTTGAAACAGCTTCAGAAGAATAGGTATTAATTCTTTAAATGTTTAGTAGAATTCCATTGGGAGGCCTTCTGGTCCTAGACTCTTATTTGTTGGGAGATTTTTTATTACTGCTTCAATTTCTTTGCTGGTTATGGGTCTGTTCAGGTATTTTACTTCTTCCTCTTTCAGGTTGGTAGTTTATGTTTCTAGGAATGCATCCATTTCTTCCAGATTACCTAATTTGTTGGCATATAGTTGTTCATAATATGTCCTTCTAATTGTTTGTATTTCCTTGGTGTTGGCTGTGATCTCTTCTCTCTCATTCATGATTTTATTTATTTGGGTCCTTTTTCTTTTCTTTTTGTTAAGTCTGACTAGGGGTTTATTGATCTTATTAATTCTTTCCAAGAATCAGCTCCTAGTTTCACTGATCTGTTCCACTGTTCTTTTGGTTTCTATTTCATTGATTTCTATTCTAGTCTTTTATTATTTCTCTTCTCCTGCTGGGTTTAGGCTTTATTTTGTTCTTTTTCCAGCTCCTTTAGGTGTAAGATTAGTTTGTGCATTTGAGACTTTTCTTGTTTCTTAAGAAAGGCCTGTTTCACTATATACTTCCCTCTGAGGACTGCCTTTGCTGCATCCCAAAGGTTCTGAAGTGTTCTGTTTTCATTTTCATTTGTATCCATGTATTTTTTAATTCTTCTTTAATTTCTGGTTGACCCATTCATTCTTTTTTTTTTTTAAAGATTTTATTTTATTTTATTTATTTGAGAGAGAGAGAATGAGAGAGAGCACATGAGAGGGGGGAGGGTCAGAGGGAGAAGCAGACTCCCTGCTGAGCAGGGAGCCTGATGCGGGACTCGATCCAGGGACTCCAGAATCATGACCTGAGCCGAAGGCAGTCGCTTAACCAACTGAGCCACCCAGGTGCCCCCCATTCATTCTTTAGTAGGATGCTCTTCAGCCTCCATGTGTTTGAGTTCTTCCCAAATTTCCTCTTGTGATTGAGTTCCAGTTTCAAATTATTGTGGTCCAAAAATATGCAGGGAATGCTCTCAGTCTTTTGGTATTAGTTGAAACCTGATTTGTGATCCAGTATGTGACCTATTCTGGAGTATGGTCCATGTGCACTTGAGAAGAATGTGTTTTCTGTTGCTTTAGGATGAAATGCTCTAAATATATCTGTTAAGTCTTTCTGGTCCAGTGTGTCATTCAAGGCCCTAATTTCCTTGATCTTCTGCTTAGATGATCTGTCCATTCCTGTGAGTCAGGTGTTAAAGTTCCCTACTATTATTGTATTATTAGCAATATGTTTCTTTAATTTTGTTATTAATTGGTTCATATATTTGGCTGCACCCAATTTAGGGGCATAAATATTTACAATTGTTAGATATTCTTCTTGGATAGACCTTTTTATTATGATACAGTGTCCTTCTTCATCTCTTATTACAGTCTTTGGTGTAAAATCTAGTTTGTCTGATATAAGAATGGCTACTCTAGCTTTCTTTTGATGTCCATTAGCATGATAAATTGTTCTCCACCCCCTCACTCTCAATCTGCAGGTGTCTTTGGGTCTAAAATGAATCTCTTGTAGACAGCATATCGATGGGTCTTATTTTTTTATCCAATCTTTTTTACCCTATGTCTTTTGATTAGAGCATTTAGTCCATTTACATTCAGCGTATCTATTGAAAGATACGAATTTAGTGCCATTGTATTACCTGTAAAGTCGCTGTTCTTGTAGACTGTCTGTTCCTTTCTGGTCTTTGGCCTCTCTCTTCACTCAAAGGATCCCCTTTGGTATTTTTGCAGGGCTGGTTTAGTGTTCACAAATTCCTTTAGTTTTTGTTTGTCCTGGAAACTCTTTATCTCAGCTTCTATTCTGAATGACGGTCTTGCTGGACAAAGTATTCTTGGCTGCCTATTTTTCCCATTTAGCATATTGAATATATCATGCCAGTCCTCTCTGGCCTGCCAAGTCTCTGTGGTCAGGTCTGTTGCCAGTCTTATGTTTCTACCCTTGTAGGTTAAAGACCTCTTGTCCCTAGCTGCTTTCAGGATTTTCTCTTTCTCTCTGAAATTTACAAGCTTCACTATTATATGTTGAGTTGTTGACCTATTTTTATTGATTTTAAGGGGGGGGGTTCTCTGTGCCTCCTGGACTTGAATGTGTGTTTCCTTCTGCAGATTAGGGAAGTTCTCAGCTATAATTTGTTCAAATAAACCTTCTGCCCCTTCCCTCTTCATCTTCTGGAACCCCTGTCATCCAGATATTATTTTACTTTATGGAATTGCTGATTTCTCGAAGTCTCCCTTCATGACCTAGTAGTTGTCTTTCTCTCTTTTCAGCTTTTTTATTCTCCATCATTTTGTCTTCTATATCAGTGACACTCTCTTGTGCCTCATTTATCCTTGCTGTTAGAGCCTCCATTTTTGACTGCATCTCAGTAATAGCATTTTTAATTTCAGCCTGACTAGATTTTAGTTCTTTAATTTCTTCAGTAGGGCATTCTCTAGTGTCTTTTGTGCTTTTTGTCAAGCCCAGCTAGTATCTTTATAATCATTGTTTTAAATTCTAGTTCAGACATCTTACTTATAACCATATTGCTTTAATCCCTGGCAGTGAGTAATATCCCCTTCTGTCTTTATTGGTGAATTTCTCCATCTTGTCATTATGTCCAGAAAAGGATAGAAGAAAGAGAGATAAGACAACAATACCAACAAAAACAACAGAAAAAAAAAAAGAAAACAAGCCACAAGAAAACAAAAAAAAAAAAACAAAATAAAAAAATCAAACCAGAAACAAAACAGAGAAAGCAAAATACTAGATGTTGTGTGTATTTTGGTCTGTTTGTTAAAAGAAACCAGATCCCAAAGTAGGAAAGAAAGACAAACTTATACATATGAAAATAAAGTAAAATTCAATGGGGGTACCTGAGTGGCTCGGTCATTAAGCGTCTGCCTTTGGCTCAGGTCATGATCCCAGGGTCCTGGGATTGAGCCCCACATTGGGCTCCCTGCTCAGCGGGAACCCTGCTTCTCCCTCTCCCACTCCCCCAGCTGTGTTCCCTCTCTTGCTGTGTCTCTCTCTGTCCAATAAATAAGTAAAATTGTAAAAAAAAGTAAAATCCAATGAATGGAAACCAAAAATAAAAATATATATACATAACGTGTATATAAAAAATAAAAATTAGAAAAGAATAAGAGTTGAGAAAAAAAGAAAATAGCTAAAAAAAATAACAACAGAACAACTAAAGAATAATAACAAATCATGAAGGCTATATACTGTTTTCTCCAAGAGCTGAAGCTTTGCAGTTTTCTGTGATCAGTAAACTTAGTGGTAGCCAGTTGTTCCTGCTGGTCTTCTTGGGGAGGGGGCTGTTGTGCTGATTCACAGGTGCCCCTGCGCTGGTGGAATTGTGCCTCCCTTCCCCGGGGGCCTGGCTCCAGATTACCTTATGTGGTGCTGTTTTGCTCTCTGAAGGCTTTTGGCACTGATGCGGGGGATGAAAATGGCACCCCACTCTCTAGACCCAGAGATGAAAGTTCGCACCCCCACTCTTCAGTGAGCTCTCAAAGAAAAGCAATCACTTTTTCCTCCCTGGTTTCCATCTGAACTCGGATTCACTCAGCTTGTGACTGAGCATTTTTCTCTCAGTCATGTGACTGAGCTTCAAGTCTCCAAATTTTAGGGACTCCTGTGGTGCAGACCCATGCCCTTACTCCTGAGGGAAGGTGGGGGTCTCACTACACTTCTGCCTTTTGCTGGACCCCTGCCCAGAGAGTGGTCATGTGACCATGAAGCAGTTTGCCGTTTATGGCAACACCAAGCAGAAAGCCGGTGCCTAGACTTGCTGTTTTCAGCCGGCTTCCCTGCTCTGATGCCTGGGAACTCTGCCACACTCAGGCACCCCTGTTCTTATGACCCTGGGGATCCTAAGACCATGCTGTCTCACCTGGGATTCCACCCTGCTCCACCACCTGAGCACTTTTAAGCCAGGGACGTCCCCCACTGTAGTAGACTTCTAAAAGTTCTGATTTTGTGCTCTGCTGCTTATAATACTTTGTGGTAGCCTCCTCGATCCAGCTCCCTCCTGCTGCTGTATCCTCGGATATATTGCCCTGGTTTCAAGTCTCCATACCTCCTACATTCCAAAAAGTGATTGCTTTTCCAGTTGTAGAATTGCATCATTTCTTTTCTCAGATCTCCCATTGATTTGACAGGTATTCAGAATGATTTGATAACTATCTAACTGAATTCCAGGGACCAGACAGACTTAGGGTCCCCCACTCCTCCACCATCTTAACTCCTCTCTCTGCACACAGGATTCTTAGTGGATAGAGTATTTTATCCTGTAATGTCATGTTCTACCCTTTTAGTGTTTGGCTTTTTCAGTTTAGCATGTTCCAAGGTTTATGTCTATTGTAGTATGTATCAGTACTTTGTTCCTTTTTATGGCTAAATTATTTTACAAATATATCATTTTATTTATACATTCATCTGTTGATGGACATTTAGGTTGTTTCCATCTTCTGGCTATTGTGAATATTGCTGTTATGACATTTGTACTCAAGTTTTTGTTTGAACATTTTTTAAATTTGGGGGGCATACATACAGAAGTATAATTGCCACAAGTCAGGCCAAGTAGTTTCTAGCTTATTATGTATCAAGTGTCAATCATCTGATAGTTAAGCTAATTATACTGTTCTGGGATTTGGCAGGTTTTTTTTTTAGTAGGCTCCTTGCCCAATGTGGGGCTTGACCTCATGACCCTGAGATCAAGAGTTGCATGCTCTACCAACTGAGCCTGCCAGGTGCCCCTGGCAATCAGTTCTTTAGACTACTGAAGGATTATTAAAATAGCTAATGGTACTGGGAGATTATGCTGTCTCCAATAAGAAAATAAATTTGTTTCTCCCTCATTGTAGTGTGAAGCTTCCCTGGTAAAAGGGCATGGTATATTATTTCCGCTGGGCTTCCAGGGACACCTTTAATGTGAGGGGAAAAAAAAGTATCATGCACCTGGCAAGGAAAGACCAATATGGAGGCAGCTCAGAACAAGTATTATGCCCCTCTTTTGGTATCAGACATCTCTCCCAGTAGATTCTTGAACCTGAGGAAAAAGAATCTTCTCTTTGGAGCTGCCAAGAGGATGATTTGGAAATAAAAATGAGTGGAACGACTGGTACAATGGAGTAAAGGGGTGATCCCAAGAAAGTTTCTGTGCCTTCCCATTTCCATTGGTCTTAAAAATCTGATTTACAATTACTATTGTTTTGCAAAATTGCTTGGATTAGTAGTTATAAAGTATTTGTGTGAAAGCAAAGCTGAGAGAGAGAGAGAAGGAAAAAAAGAAAAATGCCTGCACCCCACAATGTTAATAAGAACTGATATGTAGGCATAATTTTGGATTGGGAATTCTAGTTTATTGAAAATAAATTTTATTTTGGGTGACAAATATTTGAAGAACAGTAGTGTATACTTCTGAATATTAAGAACAAGTTTCTTCTAGCAACTTTTGAAAATATCCAAAACATGAGTCTTTGAATGGAGCTCACAGCAATTAATTTTCCTTTTAGTAAATGAATAATCATAAAAGATCATTTGCAGGATCAAAATAAAACATGTTCATATTCCACTTTGACAAATCCACCTCCCGCAAGTATTTCTGAGTGCCTAATGTGTAGAGGATCTGTTTCAGTTGCTTGGGATACATTATGAACAAAACATAAAAATTCCTGCCCTCAGTGGAGGCTTTTTAAAATTAGCATAAAGACCCTTAGCAGGCAGGTATTATCTGTAATACAGGTAATACCTGTATTAATTGGATATTAATACAGAAGGGAAAAAATGTAGATTCTTAGGTCAAATGACATCAAAGGAAGCACTGGATATATAGACAGAAAATGGACTCTTCCAGGATCCCTAGATGTGGCATCCATCTGTTGGAATAAAAGCCCATTACCTGGAAAGGCGATCAGCCAGGCAGGGAGAAGGGAGCATTCATGGCTATAGCACAGACCACAGTCTCCAGCTGATAATGTATGATTATACAGAGAGGTGTTCTGTGGGCCTACCCCAGCAAGGGGACAGCAGATAAAGCCTAAGTGCCCAATCATGGGACTTTGTCACCTGGACTGCCAATGAATGACTCAGACTACCTGGGTGAATTTATTCATTCTAGTGGATAGATGATCTTGAACTTATTAGCAAACCCAATCATAACTCTAAAAGATTATATATACAAAGGGGTATGAGGAAGAGGATTCAAATATATTAAGAAACTGAGGGGCGGCGCCTGGGTGGCTCAGTCGTTAAGCGCCTGCCTTCGGCTCAGGTCATGATCTCAGGGTCCTGGGATCGAGCCCCGCATCGGGCTCCCTGCTCCGCGGGAAGCCTGCTTCTCCCTCTCCCCCTCCCTCTCTTGCTGTGTCTCTCTCTGTCAAATAAATAAATAAAATCTTTAAAAAAAAAAAAGAAACAGAAAAAGTTTTAAGAATGAAAGATGGGGCACCTGGGTGGCTTAGTCATTTAAGTGTCTAACTTCGGCTCAAGTCATGATCCCAGAGTCCTGGGATCAAACCCCACATCAGGCTCCCTGCTCAGGGGGAGTCTGCTTCTCCCTCTCCCATTCCCCCCTGCTTGTGTTCCTTCTCTGGCTTTCTCTGTGTCAAATAAATAAAATCTTAAAATATATATATATATATATATAATATACTACCTATTATAAAAACAAACAGTAACCTCTTGATTATTTTCAGGGAATACAGCACTAACTAGTTATTATCTTCTTTTTTGCAGATGCATCTTGGCAAGGGTGTTGGCAGCTCTAGTGTGTGATGCTCCATTTCCAAAGTCCTGGGAGGTTATTCTCGTTTTCCTGATTGAAACACTCTTCAGTGAAAAATTAACAATCAGGCTAGGAGGATTGAGTATTTTGGCTCATATGAGGTTTAGGCTAGCCCTGATCCCAAAAGGAGGATATGTTGCTAACAGAATGTAGGGAATGGGTCATGAGCAGTCTTGTGCAATATCTTTACGAATGACAATTTAGTATATGAACATATTTAAAATCAGTAGGAAAGGGGTGAATTATCAAATGGTATGTGGAATTGGATATTAATACAGAAGGGAAAAAATGTAGATTCTTAGGTCAAATGACATCAAAGGAAGCACTGGATATATAGACTTTTACTTTGTATGCAGTTAAGATGGTGAATATTTTGCTCTGTCAGTATGATGATGGATCCAGGTAGCAATGTTGGCAATTAGGATAGCGAAGGCTTGCTCAGCAGCTTGATTCCAGTCAGTATTATCATAGAATACTCACTCACCAAGGGCATCTAGTTTAACAACTCAGATGTGCTTAGCAGCTGACTTTCCCCCCACAGTTCACAGCACCAAAGAGGAGTGCTTTTGTCAGCCTGCAGTTTTACTACCAGTGTGTCAAAAAGCTGGGCACAGTAAGAACCAGAGTCAATTAAAACGCCACAAGTTTCAAATGGAATATCTGCCAGTGTTGAGAACATCCTTGTGTCCTGCCCATTGAGAGGAGCAGCCCCATCAATTTTTGGGTCTGCATAATGGCACTGAGATTGAATAGTCAGTATCCAGTGATTCCCACTAGCCTGTCAGTGAACCAGGCCCAATTAGAGTGACTTCTATGAATCGAGGGCCCTACTGAGCCAGCAGCTTTGCTTCAGGCAGCAGAGTGGGGGATAAGTTTCCTCTGTAAGGGACAGCTAATACAATCTGATACATAGCTGAGATACTCCTGGGACCAGGACAGCTGTATTCTTAAATACACCATGTGCATTCTACACCTGAGGCTTGTGTCCATATCTTGTTAGCCAGCGGAGCCCAAGAGTAAGCTAAGAGCTGCTTTACAAAAGGCGTACACTTGGTAGCCTTTTTAGGGTATCAAGTCGAGCCACCCTGCTCCCCCACCCCAAGGGCATCTCCTTTTGCCAGAAATTCCAATCAACAGAATGACTAGTTACAGAGACTGAAGCGCAAAGTGGTCGTTAAGGGTTGTGGGACCTCAAAGGTATTTTCTTTACACACAACTCTTCCTGACTGGGAGAACTGAATTATTGGAAGGGGAAGTATAGCATGTAACACATTCCTACTACACTTTCAGATTTAGAAGTAGCCACAGTATACTGCACTGGCCAAAAGAGCCCCATTTATTCACAGGGTCACATTCATTTCCCTTGCCTACTGTAACCCTTGCCCTAACAACATTTTCTATATCTAGATACTCCCTACCTCCATGTAAAGTGATAAGATGTTGACTTGGGCACCTGTATCCCATAAAGCCATAAAAGTTTGAACCCTTTTCCTCCCTCAACGTTCCCCAGAAAACTTGGGTGGGTGCCAATGGCCATGGGTCCCCATTGGAGACAGGAAGATTTCTTTCCCCTGAAACAGCTGATGTTGGGGTATATGAAGGTACAACAAAGTGTGAAGGGAGAGTGGCTTCATGACATTAAAGAAGCATTTGCTTTACTTGCACGAGGTGTGCTCACATTTCAACCAAAAACTTCCAATCTTTTAGGTTCATCGAAAGCCCTGGGACAGGTGGTATCATCTATTTCGGTACATTGAAAGATTTTTTTTAAATGAATTCTCTGATGATCTTTGAGGAATTCCTCACAACACCAACTCTTTAATAAATGCTGTACCCACTGACTGATGTAAGGCTGGCTTACATAACAGCTTTCTACCTCCCCAGTAGAGGGATGGCTAAATTATGTTCCAAAGGAAACAGACCTAAACATGCAAGAGCTCAATAGAATACAAGATCACTGCTTGATCCCAAAATGTTCAAAAGGTAAAGATGTGAATGAGAATTTTGTTCCACATATTTCAGGCACCCTTGTAAAAGCTGTGCCATGTTAAAGCATGATACCCAAGGTTGTCCTGGGTCATCTCCATTTTATCCTGATAGCACCCTAGTAGTTTGTCAGCGAGGTGTTTTGTCACAAATGGATGTGGCATAAAATATGAGCATCCACAGTCCCAAAGACCTACTCGGAGGAAAGGGAGACCAGGAAATTTTGTGTGAGTTATCTAAAGGGCATGGCTTCATTCAAAAGGGCTTTCCATAGTACCTTGAAAGAAATATCAGCTCATGTGTATTCTCTGATATACTTTCAGGGTTGCTTTTTGGATAAAATTCTTCCTACATTCATATTTATATGGTTTTCTCCTGTGTGGGTTTACTGCAGTCAAATGGCTTGGTTTTTCAGCCATAAGGATTTTCCATAGTTATAATATCAATAGGGTTTTCCCCCTCCCTGAATTCTCTGGCAAACATTTAGAGTTGACTTCTTATACAATTTCCCAAATTCATTACATTCATAAGATTTCTCCCCACTGTGAATTCTCTGATGTATTCTGAGGTTTGATTTCTGGCCAAAAGTTTTCCCACATTTGTTACACTGAAAAGGTTTCTCCCCTGTATGAATTCTCAGATGATCACTAAGGATTGCCTTCCGGACAAATTTCTTCCCACATTCATTACATTTAAATGGTTTCTCCCCAGTATGAATCCTCTGATGCACTCTAAGGGTTGATGTCCGGGCAAAAGTTTTCCCACACTCACTACATTTAAATGGTTTCTCTCCTGTGTGTGTTTTCTGATGTTGAATGAGATGGTCTTTTCGCCAGAAGGATTTTTCACATTCATTACATTGATATGTTTTCTCACCACTGTGAGTTCTCTGATGTATCCTGAGGTTTGACTTCTGACCAAAAGTTTTCCCACATTCATTACACTGAAAGGATTTCTCCCCTGTGTGAATTCTATGATGATCTCTGAGGGTTGACTTTTGAACAAAAGTTTTCCCACATTCACTACATTTATAGGGTTTCTCTCCTGTATGAATTCTCTGATGTCCCCTGAGGGTTGACTTCTGGACAAATGTTTTCCCACATTCATTACACTTATAGGGTTTCTCTGCTGTGTGAATTCTCCAATGTGTACTGAGGTGTGACTTCTGGGAGAATGTTTTTCCACATTCATTACATTCAAATGGTTTCTCTCCGGTGTGAGTTCTCTGATGCTGAATGAGATGTCCTTTTTGAAAGAAGGATTTACCACATTCATTACATTTATAGGGTTTTATCTCAGAGTGAGTTTTCTGGCGTACTTTGTGGGCTGACATCTGGTAGGATTTCCTGTTTTCATGATATTCGAAGGACTTATCTCCAGTTTGTGTTCTATCATTACATACCACTGGGTTCTCTTCCGTGACAATTCTCTGAAGCTGAGTGAGGTGTGACTTCCTGTTGAAATTATTTCCACTTGCATTACATTCATTCTGTTTCAAAGGCATGTTAAACTTATTGTATTCCTTGACAGCTGATTTCCTGCAGAAGGATTTCCCACATTGGTTAAAAGGAGAGTGTTTCTCCCCTACCCCAGTTCTTTTATAGTCAAAGATAGTTGTTTTTTCACTTTTTCCCCTAAATTCATCATCTTTATAGGATTTTTCTCTTGTGTGAAGACTCTTACATGTAACACAAGCAGGCTCACCATAGAAGGCTTTTCCAATTTCATCATATTTAAAAGCTTGCTCCAAAGTTTGACATTTTTGATTCTTAGGAAGATTTTCCTTATAACTGAGAGCATTCCCATTTTTATTATATTCATGAAACTCCTCTCCAGTATGAGTTCTCTCAAACTTAATTTTGAAAGACAAATTTTCACATACACTATAGCAATTTGGTTTTTTTGTTGGATAGAGTCTATTATTAATAAGTTGGGAAATATTTTGCAAATTTACTCCCCATGAGTCATATTTACAGGATATTTTTGTTGAAACAGGAGCTATGTGCAGATTAAACTGTTTTCCCAAAACTTCTTCTTCCTCTCCAGTCAATGGTTTATTATCGATGAATATTATTTCCTGCAAGTGTTTATCTTGGATTTTCTTGT
Source organism: Neomonachus schauinslandi (assembly GCF_002201575.2). Taxonomy (NCBI): domain Eukaryota; kingdom Metazoa; phylum Chordata; class Mammalia; order Carnivora; family Phocidae; genus Neomonachus; species Neomonachus schauinslandi. Next base: position 30,318,771 of record NC_058415.1, read on the forward strand.
TCCTCTTCATCAGGTCATCATCTCTGTAATCTTCTAAAACAGAGATAAATTGAAAACATCTTATGAACCTTACATTTCTTATGGATGATGGGAAATATATAGCCTATATTGCATTCATTTTTTGGTTTTCCAAGATTAAATAATTTATGTGTATGTATCCTCACCCTCCTTTAAAAATAATATTGATATAGTGAAAATGAGAGAGGAAACTGGTAATAAATACATATCTGTATTTGGATTGTGATAAACTGCATTTTCCTACTGGGGTGGAGAAAGAATAGAAATGAGACTTTTATAGGAGTGGTTATTTTAGGGAACAGGAAAACCAGATAATGGGATGAACACAATGGGACTATATAAGCTTAAGTACAGTAATAAAAGAATTAGGAGATAATGAACACTGATGGACTAGGCCCAACAGGGGAAGAGTTTGCTTTGAGGAAATATATTATAGTCCTACACTATCTAGGCTATACTGATAGAATCCTCAAGAGTCCACTATTTCCAAGCTGATATTCATTTCCATTCAATTCTTCAATATCAAATCAAAATTGATAGTACAACTTTCCTCATGATTAAATGAAGAAGTTTATAGCTCAGGACCTAACCCATCTTATATCTGTAAGTCACAGAAATACAAACAAATGTAAAACTGAAAAAAGGAAAATCTATTCTTGCAACTAAATTAGATTCACTGCTCAATTCCTGCTGTAGTACCTTTATTTTATCAAAATTGAATGGTAAGTGAACTTGATCACTTCATCCTAAATTTTCACATTTCAATTTGATATGTATAAAATATGTACATATGTATTTTATGTATGCATGTATGTATGTAAGCTCTATGCCCAATGTGGGGCTTGAACTCATGACCTTGAGATCAAGAGTTGCATGCTCTACCGACTGAGCCAGTGAGGTGCCCCAAGGGGTGTTATTTTAAATGGGGTATCATGGAAGGCCTTGTTGCAAAGATGGCACTTAAGAAAGGTCCAAATCATTTATGCATTCTAGATGGCTATCCTTTGAGGGTTTTAATGAGTTGTAAATACCATCCGCTATTTTTGGTTCATCTCTTCACTCTCTTAACTATGAAACATAATTTATATCTGCATAAAACTTATATGTACAGTTTAACAGTACAGAGTGAACACTAGTATAATTAGAAACCATGTCAACCTGAAATCAATACTACACTGTATGTTAACTAACTTGAATTAAAAAAATATATATATCAAGAAATAGAACACAAAAATGGCTCTGCAAACATCCCTACTTATCTCTAACTTCATGCTTAAGAGTTCACTACCCTCCTCTAATATTTATGTAATTGTTTCCTTGATTTTCTTTGTGTGGTTTTATCACCAATATATGAATTCCTAAAAATGTAATTGAGTTTTGCATTTCTGACATTTACATAAATGTAACCACACATGTATATTTATATTGTTTGGTTTCGTTTGCTTAAGATTAATGTAACTAATTATCCCTTGAGGAATATAATGCTTTCTTCATTCTACTCCTGATGAGCCCAATTTTTAACAAAAACAAACAATATTGCCATAAGTAAATATTGTTTTATTTATCCTAGGGAATATAATCATGCCTTTCTGTAGGGTATGTAGTTAGGAAATGAATTCCTTGGTTGCAAATTATGTAAAACTTTAACCTGACTTGGTAACATCCTCCTGATTATACAGTGGTTTTACCAGCTTACATTTTCCTTCAGTAAGTAAGATTCTTTAATATTTCACATCCTCATCAGGACTTGGCTTTGCCAAATTTGTTAATGTCACATCATACCATGTGTTCTCATCTCACTTTGTATTTTATTTTGCATTCCGTGAAAGCTAATGAGAGATTGAACACATTTTCAAAGATTTAATGGCCATTTAAAAGTTCCTGTTCAGTCTTTTGCTTATTTTTCAATTGGGTTGCCACCTCTTCCTACGCTGACTAGTGGAAGTTTCTACATTTTCAGAGTACTTATCCTTTCTAGGTTACTTGTATTATATACATATTCTGCTTCTCTATGGCTTGTCTTCTCATCCTTTTAACAGTATCTTTTATAAACAAAGTTCTCAATTTTAATGTAGTCAAGTTTATTAATCATTTTTCTTTTGATTGGTGCTTTTTTTGCCTTTGAGCTTAAAAGGAAAGTCTTGAAATACAAAGGTGTTTAATGCCAAACTGACCTTCTGGAGTCTTAAATATCCCAAGAGAATTCTGTCTGCTAGTGCTCAGGAACTCACCTCGGTGGCTCTGGTTTGAGATTTCTTCCTCTAAGAACCAAGGCTCCTCTCCTTGCTCCAACTTGAAGATTACTGCTGGTTTGAAAATGCAGTTCCCTGTAAACAGGGAACAATGGAGTATTTAGGACGGATGATGAGCTTTTTAGTTTCTAAAGTGTAAAAAGATACAGCTTCAGAAGCAGCACCCTGAAGATCCTGATTTGAACTTATCATGGGGAGCTGACAAAACACTTCTTTTATTCCTCAAAAGGGCTTAGTTAATTTTATACTCCTGAATGAAATACCTCAGTAACATTAAAGTCTAAATAAAATATTCATCTGTATCGGTGCATAAAAAGGAAATGCCTTCTATGTGCTGTGATGAGGGTAAGTTATACTTATATGCTCACCCACTGAGACTAGGTTGTTGTAGTTCTCCAGCATCACATCTCTATACAGGGTCCTCTGAATAGGACCCATCTGCCGCCACTCCTCCTGGGTGAACTCCACAGTCACGTCCTTGAATGACACTGATGCCTGCAACAGGACATTTCTGCTCAATCTGAAGGGTTCAGAATTAGGTGACATAGAAAATACCCCTAAAAGCAATTCTTAGGTTTACTGTAAAGAATTGAAAACAAATGTATACAAAGGATGCATATTTTGAATCTAACTTTAACTTATATTTTGGAAGTATTCAATGAGTAAAAATATTTATAACTTATACTTATGAGTTCCATGCACATATTTTAAATATATTAAACTTTGTTTAAAAAAATTTTTTAAGCAAAAATGATAAATTTCTTAAAATTTTTATCCAACACCCCAATATACTACCCTAGGCATATTCGAGGGTAGGAGTCAGCAAATTATTACCTGTGGCCAAATCTAGCTTGACACTTTTTTAATAAATAAAAGTTTTCCTGCAACATAATCACACATACCCAATCATTCTGTATTGTTCATTGTAGGTTTCGTGCTGTAACAGCATAGCCTAGTAATTCTATCAGACCTTATAACTATCAAAACTGAAAACATTTACTATCTGATCCATTACAGACAAAATTTGCCAACTTTTGGACTAACCAATCAATTAAAAGAAAGACTAACAGCATAAAAAACAACAAAGAAAACACAATTAAGAGAGAGGGATATATGTAGATTGAAAATATCAGGACAGAAAAAAATATACATAACTATGAGCCAAAAGAAAGTTGGTTATATTAACATAAAAACAATCAAGGTAAGAAAGTATGACAAAACATAGTAACTATTTATGATCCTTTTAACAGAAAACATAAAAAACATAAATTGGTGTGCATTTGAAAACCTAGCTTGCAAACAGTCAATTCTCATTATTCACAGATTCTATATCTGCAAATTCACCTCACTAAAATATACTTCTAACTTAAATACTCATGATTTTGGGGCACCTGGGTGGCTCAGTCATTAGGCGTCTGCCTTCAGCTCAGGTCATGATCCCGGGGTCCTGGGATCAAGCCCCACATCGGGCTCCTTGCTCGGCAGGAAGCCTGCTTCTCCCTCTCCCACTCCCCCTGCTTGTGTTTCCTCTCTCGCTCTGTCTCTCTCTGTCAAATAAATAAATAAAATCTTTAAAAAAAAAATACTCATGATTTTGCAGTATTTATGGACACTCGCAGAAAGGTAAAAGATTTGAGTGTCCAACACATTTTCCAGCTGGAGCTGAACAAGATAATGCTTTGCCAAATGTTCTTTTGGCAGACTACTTAGCACATTCTTTGCATTTTTGTGATTTTTCTTGTGTCCCCCCACCTGTGTAATGAGAAATGCTGTCTAGTGTTCCTGACTGCAAGAAGGTTGTGATATGCCTTAGGGAAACCAAGTATGTTAGATAAACTTTTAAGCATTAATTATGGTGCTGTTGGCTGTTAGTTCTTGTTCATGAAACAATATATTAAATAAAGTATTTTTAAACAGAAACACACATAAAACAAGGTTGTGTATTGAATGGTAGACCAAAATGTTTTCACTAGAAACTCAAAGGAACTCAACACTGTATTTCCCCTAGGAGCAATGACTCAGTATTTGCTAATTTAATGTTCACGGTGATTTTATAGAAAATAACCATGTGAATAGTGAGAATCAACTATATGTAACAAAAGTTGATAGAAAATGAGATAGATGGATCCACAACTATAATTAGTTTTATAAAATTATAAGTAATTTTAACACAACTCTCAACTCACAGGGCAAGCTGACTGAAAAAAACTAATAGAGATTTAGAAAGGGGTCAGCAACAGTCAAGAGAGAAAATCTGGCCTGCTGTTTTTTGTTCGTTTGTTTTGTTTTGTAGGTAAGATTTTACTGGAACACAGTTGCGTTCATTTGTTTATGTATCACCCAGGGCTTCTACAGCACTACCACTGTAGAGTTCGGTATTTCCAAAGAGACCATATCTCCCACAAAGCCTACGACCTGACATTTATAGATGAAGTTTGCTGACCACTGATACAGAAGGTTTAAATGACATAAATAATCAATTTGAGTAACTGAAACATATAGGATAACATAATCATAACCAATTATTTTCTAGTGCATTTTGCATGTTAAAAATAAAGACAGTAAGTCTCACCAAATTAGAAAAGATTACAAACATACAGTGTGGCTTTGGATTTTAGCTCAGAGGTGTAGAGAGCTGAAAAGAGCAATACTAACATCCTTACAAGAACAGAGCTAGACAGATTGAAAATTAAGGTCTTTTTTTTTAATTCATCAGAGAAATGAAATTGCTTAACAAATAATTTGAAATCAGGAAAAAGATAGGCATCTAGGGAGAATCAGGACCCACTTGTTTGCTTACTGGACCATATGCTACCAAACTTCATTAAGATGACAGAAAGATAAAACTAGAAAAATTTTAACAACCTGCTAAAGGCCACATGTGCACAAATGTTAGTGTGTGAAGTCCCTGAGGAGGTGGTGTATGTCACAGATATAGTGTGATTTCTACCTTTTTGTGATATTTTCTCCAGGAACCCAGTCTGTTCACAGAAAGGATTGGGGGAGAATTTGGGGGAAGTCCCTTCCTGCCGCAGGTGGTACTGGCTAGTGTAGGGGAAGAAAAGTCACCGCTTAAATCACTCAGATCTGTATCGCTTATTTCGGGAAAGGTCAATAAACCAAGTAACTTGAGGCCATGGGTGGCATCCCTTGCAGTAAGGGGACAGCAGTAGCAGACACTACCAAAATGCTACCCAGACCCATCTGCCCTGTCTCTCCTAGGGAAGAAAATATCTAAATGGTGAGATGCAAATTCTTAGTGCCTAAAACTGAGGTTAAACTGGAAGATAAGCCCCAGAGATTTGTCATTATTTGACCTGTCTGGTAGCTCCGTGGAACATCCCATTCATAAAACGGTCTTCATTTGATCTAACTCAAAGCTCACCGACTGCAAATAGCATTTTCTCTGGGGGCATGACATTAGTTAAGAAAGAAAAACCCATGGGATATTCTTTACCATCATGGCTACCTCAGGCAGTTTGTAACAATTAAAGGAAACAACAGTGTAATTAAAAAGCTTAAAAGGAAAAGTTGGAGCATGATATAAACAGAAGGGGCTTTAAAAAGCTCAGACATCTCTCTGGGAATCTAGAAGGTGGCACACATGCCCTGGACTATGTGCACATTCAGGAAACATCTGAGAAAGTACTAAACTGGGCTCTCATTAACCTTGAGGCTTTGTGAAAGAAAAGCGAAGGTGAACGCAAGGTAGTAAAATGCCAGGCTAACTGCTGAACTGTGGGACACAATCAAACATCCAACCTATACATAGAGCATCTTGGCAAAGATTGGAGCCTTACTGGTTACAAGTACTTAAGGAAATCATTGTCCAATTATTAGCTGGCTATTTAGCTAATGGAGTGGAGACTTCAGTGGCCACACATGACAAAGAATACAGGTTGTACAGAATCTGTTCAAAAGAGTCACTAAACAAATGACAGCTGTGGTGGAGTGGTATTCTGATGATAAACTGACACCTTTTATTTTAAATGTCAAGTTTTTAACAAAAATTTAAGACATACAAATAAATGAAAAAATACGGCTCATACACAGGAAAAACAAACAAACCCAAAACTATGTATGAAACTGTGTAGAAACGGTCTCTGAGGAAGTCCAGACATTGGACTTACTAGACAAAGACTTTTTTAAAAAAGCATTTTTTTTTAAAGATTTTTATTTATTTATTGAGAGAGATAGTGATAGAGAGAGAGCATGAGAGGGGGAGAGTCAGAGGGAGAAGCAGACTCCCCGCCGAGCAGGGAGTCCAATGAGGGACTCGATCCCGGGACTCCAGGATCATGACCTGAGCCGAAGGCAGTCGCTCAAACAACTGAGCCACCCAGGCGCCCCCAAAAGGATTTTCTTTATTTATTTGAGAGAGACAGCACAAGTGCGGGGGGCGGGGAGAGGGAGAGGGAGAAGCAGACTCCCAAATGAGGAGGGAACCTGATGCGGGGCTCCATACCAGGACCCTGGGATCATGACCTGAGCTGAAGGCAGACTACTTAACCAACTGAGCCACCCAGGCACCCCTAGACAAAGACTTTCAATAAACTGTTCTAAATACATACAAATAACTAAAGAAAACCATATCTAAAGAAGCAAAATAAAGTATGGGAACACATTCTCACTGAATAAAGAATTAGAAATAATACATATCTGATGAAAAAGCAAACTGAAATTCTGAAATTCTGGAATTTGAAAATTTGAAATTTGAAATATGAAAGTACAATAATTGAAGTGAAAAATTCCCTAGAGGTCTCAATAGCAGATCTGAACATGCATGAGAATCAGCCAAATTTGAATACAGACCTAGTGAGATGATACAATCTGAGGACAGAAAGTAAAAATAGGGAAAATGAACAAAAAGCCTCAGTGACCTGTGGGATACAATCCAACATCCAAATATAGCAACATCCACAGGAGAGGAGTAGGAGGAGGAGAGAGCAGAAGGGGCAGAAAAACAGAATGAATCTTGAAGCAGCAAAAGGGAAGTGACTTATCACTTCTAAAGGCTCCCAAATAAAGCTAACAGTCGATTTGTCTTCAGGAACCAGGGAGATCAAAAAGCAGTGGTATGACATATTTAAAATGCTGAAAGGAAGGCCTATCAATCAAGACTTCAACATTTCATGGCAAAGAAGTCAAACTCTCACTCATCGCAGATGATATGGTACTTTATGTGGAAAACCCAAAAGACTCCACCCCACAACTGCTAGAACTCATACAGGAATTCAGTAAAGTGGCAGGATATAAAATCAATGCACAGAAATCAGTGGCATTCCTATACACCACCACCAAGACAGAACAAAGAGAAATTAAGGAGTCGATCCCATTTACAATTGCACCCAAAACCATAAGATACCTAGGAATAAATCTAACCAAAGACGCAAAGGATCTGTACTCAGAAAACTATAGAATACTCATGAAAGAAATTGAGGGAGACACAAAGAAATGGAAAAACGTTCCATGCTCACAGATTGGAAGAACAAATATTGTGAAAATGTCAATGCTACTTAGAGCAATCTACACCTTTAATGCAATCCCTAATCAAAATACCATCCACTTTTTTCAAAGAAATGGAACAAATAATCCTAAAATTTGTATGGAACCAGAAAAGACCCCGAATAGCCAGAGGACGGTTGAAAACAAAAAGCAAAGCCAGTGGCATCACAATACCAGACTTCCAGCTCTATTA
>NC_058415.1:30326748-30357980 GCF_002201575.2 Neomonachus schauinslandi
GACAGAATGGGAGAAGATATTTGCAAATGACAATTCAGATAAAGGGCTAGTATCCAAAATCTATAATGAACCTCTCAAACTCAACACCCAAAGAACAAATAATCCAATCAAGAAATGGGCAGAAGACATGAACAGACATTTCTCCAAAGAAGACATCCAAATGGCCAAGACACACATGAAAAAGTGCTCAACATCACTCGGCATCAGGGAAATTCAAATCAAAACCTCAATGAGATACCACCTCACACCAATCAGAATGGCTAAAATGAACAAATCAGAAAACGACAGATGTTGGCGAGGATGTGGAGAAAGCGAAACCCTCCTACATTGTTGGTGGGAAAGCAAACTGGTGCAGCCACTCTGGGAAACAGTATGGAGGTTCCTCAAAAAGTTGAAAACAGAGCTACCCTATGACCCAGCAATTGCACTACTGGATATTTACCCCGAAGATACAAATGTAGTGATCTGAAGGGGCACCTGCACCCCAATGTTTATAGCAGCAATGTCCACAATAGCCAAACTATGGAAAGAGCCTAGATGTCAATCAACAGATGAATGAATAAAGATGTGGTATATATACACAATGGGATATTACACAGCCATCAAAAAAAAGAAATCTTGCCATTTGCAACAATGTGGATGGAACTAGAGGATATTATGCTAAGCGAAATAAGTCAGAGAAATAGAAGTATCATATGATCTCACTGATATGAGGAATTTGAGAAACAAGACAGAGGATCATAGGGGAAGGGAGGGAAAAATGAAACAAGACGAAACCAGAGAAGGAGGAGATAAACCATAAGACTCTTAATCTCAGGGAACAAACTGAGGGTTGCTGGAGTGGAGTGGGGTGGGAGGGATGGGGTGGCTGGACGATGGACATTGGGGAGGGTATGTACCATGGTGAGCACTGTGAATTGTGTAAGACTGATGATTCACAGAGCTGTACCCCTGAAACAAATAATACATTATATGTTAATAAAAAAAATTACAAAAAAAAATCAGAGCACCAATAAATTAGAAAAAAAAAAGTAGTAGGAAGGTGTAATGTCTCCAAAGTCTGAATGTTATCCTGAGGAACTGGGAATTTTATCATGTGGGGTGAGGAGCCACTGAGGTGATTTATACATGGACGAGACATTACTTCACTAGCATTTAGATGAACTACCCATGTGGAAGATGTGCTTGAGTAGGGTGAAGAAAGAAGTGGGCAGGTCGGTAAAGAAGCTATTCCAACAGTTCAGGTGTGAAACCATGAGACAGCAGTAGGAGGAATAAAGTAGAGGAATACATTTAAAATACCTTAGGTTTTACCATATAAAACTGCTGTTATCTTTGACAAATAGGAAAAGTAGGAAGACATGATTACACACCAGATATGGCAGGAGTTGAGACAGTGAGAACAAGAGAGGCCAGGGATGTACTGCACTTTTGTGGCTTGGGTATCTGGCTGGGACTGGGGACGTATCATCTAATATGGAAAGAAGAGGGAAATTAGTTTGGGAAGGACTGTAAATGGGACTATAAATGTTAACTTTTACTTTGAATCAGTTGAGCTGGAGATGCCTTGTAGATACCTACACAAAGATGTTGAGTCAACTATGTCCAACATGGCAGTCACTAGCCATGTGTAACTATTTAAAACTTAAATTAAAAATTCAGTTCCTCAGTCACACTAGCCGCATTTCAAGTGTTCAACAGGCATATGTGGGTAGTGGCCATCATTTGGGACAATGCGGATACAGATGGTTTCCATCATCATAAAAAGTGCTATTGGTGGGGCACCTGGGTGGCTCAGTTGGCTAAGTGTTCAACTCTTGATTTCGGCTCAGGTCATGATCTTGGGGTCGTGAAATCAAGCCCCGCGTAGGGCCCCACACTCAGCTGGGAGTCTCTCCCTCTCATTCTACCCCTCTCCCTGCTCGCATGCTCACTCTCTCTCAAAAAATACATAAGATAAAATAAAATAAAAATTTTTAAAAAGTGCTATTGGTCACAGTGGGCTGCAGAGCCACATTTATGGGAACTAGGAAAAACATCGTTGTTGAAACCAGAGTGGGGATGAAATGAGTCAAGAAGACCAGCTAGAAGAATAGTTAGAAGGACTGGAAACCTGTCATGTGACATGTGAAAGGGCAAAAGAAAGATGACTCCATGAAAGAAACAGGCCGTCAGAGACACTAACACAGGAGACCTTCCAGAAGGACTGAGTAGGCGCAGAGTCAGGCACTGTAGACAGGTCTGTGAGGTAAGGACGAGGCAAGACCCACTGGATTTGACTATAGTTAGGTCACTGGTGGGTGCAGGTCACAGGCATACGAGTAGAGACACCAAAGCCTCATGCAGTAGACTGAGATGTGAATGGAAAGTGCCGTAGCATTAGCTAGAGAACAGAACTTTAAGCTCTCTGCTGAACAACTTGTTCAAGAAAGGTACTTGAGAGAAATATTTACATAGAGCTATTTTCAGGACATGAATGTACCAGCTATTCATGCTGACCTCCAGTTAGTCTAAGTATTATCTCTGGATCTAGCAGAATGGTCAGAAAAAGGTCTACTTCTGTTTTATTTAGATGGACAACTGTATTAACAAAAGCCCTGCTTTGGCAATGTGCCCCTTACTCCCACTGAGGAAAAAGTGGAAACAACAGTCTACAATTATTTCCGGGTTGTTATTGGAAAGATCTGCACTATCACCTACCTGAAGACCAACAAAGACATTTTCCCTGACTTTGGTGACTTTAGATTCCAGAAGAAGGTTTGATTTAAGATTCTCATCAATGCAAATCTTGAAACAAATATTGTCTGACTCTCTGCCATGGCTATCAGAAAGGTTAGGAAGAAATCTGCACCTGCACTTTGGAAAATCTGTAACTTCACAGGACTGCATCTATCCACATGCCAACTGTGCTGTACTACTCATCTGCTTTTCTCTACCTTCCTTGAATGGTTCTGATCCATTTCCATTTCCACTTTTCTATGTTAATTAGCTACCTATAAAATCTATTATAAAAAAAGTTGTATATAAATAACTCACCTGAGATGTGTTCATTTTCTGTTGTTGTTGGGAGAGTACAGAGAACTGTGATGGATAAGCTGGGAATAAGGAAAGAGAAATGGAATTACAAGAGGTCTGGTGAGCTTCCGCCAGTTGCCTAAAAATCTCACCACATCAGCTGGGGGAAAGGCCTCCCTATGGAAAAATGTTCTGTTGACCCTTGAGAAGGGGCAGGAAGCACCACATAGAGACAGCACTCCTGGAATATGTAATACATCTCTGATATGATCACGTGGATGTAACCCTGCTGTTTTTCACTGGTGACTGTAAATTATTTCCTATTAATTTTAAAAATGTATGTCCCCCTCTGACTAATTAACAAAAAATTAAAACAGAGGATAATATTAATATCCTATTATTTCTACTTTGAGTTAGAAAATCAAGAGAAAACTCTAGGGAAAAAAAAGATGCTTAGTGCCAAAATATTTTAAAATCATTTTGTTCTTTTGGTAAGACTTTTGATGAGACACTTCTAGTGACTTATCTGTGACAGAATGAACTGCACTGTGCTTTGCTCCTCACTCTGTCCTGGGTGACCAGGGGATATACATCTCAGGCTCCATTTTTTTTTAAAGTTTCAAAAGAGTCAGAGATAGAAATCCCCTCCAATACTGTCATTTTATAATTTTATATGTTCAAGATAAAGGAAGCCTCAGCATATCTCTAGATGCCACTTGTGATGGACACAATGTGAGAGTGGCTCAGAATCTGGAAAGAGGGAAAAATGAAGAAAATGGGGGCTGTTTAAGGACTGAGACTGAATTTCCTTTGCTCTGGCAGTGGCTTTTCCTGTATGGCCTGATAGTCACCCATCTCTTTCAACCCCAGCTCACCACCTTCTGCAAGCTGGTCCAGTTTCCACTGTCACATAGTCTGTGATAGCTTCTGGATATAGTGACATCACCAAGTCTGGCTCTTTCTGGACAAGGTAATTAAGAACTGCTTCTGGTAGAGCAAATTAGGATTCACTCCTTTCTGGGTTCTTCTGCATGTTCTGAAGCTCTGGTAAGGGTGGTTCCTGTTAGATGAGCTCTTCTTCCAGGTGGGACTCCTGTCCCCAGGGCTCTTCTCCTCCCTGTCACACAAGAGCTACTTTGTTCCAGACGCTGAGACTTAGGCCTAGGAAACAAATTCCTCTTAGTTGAAACTTTCATCGAGAGCAAAGTCTCTCAACTTCAGCAATGCTGACATTTTTGGCTGCATAATTCTTTGTCACGTGGGGGCTGTCCTGTGCACTGTAGGATGTCTAGCAGCATTTTTGGCCTCTACCCACCACACACTAGTAGCACTCCTCCTCTGTTGTGACAACCCAAATCATCTCCAGCCATTTCCAAAAGTCCTCTGGAGAGCAAAATCATCCTGGTTTGGAACCACTGGTGTAGGCGTTAAACCTGATTCTCTTCAAATTCATTAGAACTGCTCACCCATTATTGTAGCCACTAGCCACAGCCCACTATTGAGCATTTGAAATGTGGCTACCACACGGTGAATAGTTTCATATATACTAAGATAAAGAATATGTTCTTAAAACTAACTTCATGTGTTTTAATTTTTAATGCGGCTACTAGAACATTTAAAATTACGTATGTGGCTCACCTTATCTATTAGACAGCACTGCATCACAATATCAGACTATGCCTTCAGAAGACAGAACACAGCCTGGACAGCACAGGAGGTGCCAGGAGGCTCAGTCCTATCCAGCTCTGGAGACATGCCAGAAACCCCGGAATAGATACACCTAGCATAGAGTGACATTTGGCTCATGTTGACCTTACAATCATAGTCCTGAGAATATGGGGGGTGGGAGCAAGTCACTCTACTACTGCTGTGAAGGCTGCAATGCTGAGTTTTAAGTAGGCAGGATATTAGTAATAGCTGAATTTGGAAGTAAAGCATATCTGTATTTACATCCTGGCTGCCTCACCTTTTTGACCTTCAGTCTGTAATTTCACTCTTCTGAGCCCATTTTCTTTTTCTTTTCTTTATCTCTCTTTCTTTCTAAAATTATATGGTTAATACTATGGAAAGAGCCCAGATGTCCATCAACAGATGAATGGATAAAGAAAATGTGGTGTACACACACACACACACACACACACTGGACTATTACTCAGCCATCAAAAAGAATGAAATCTTGCCATTTGCAATGACACGGATGGAACTACAGGGTATTATGCTAAGAGAAATAAGTCAGAGAAAGACATGATTTCACTCATATGTAGAATTTAAGAAACAAAACAGGATCAGAGCGGAAGGGAGGGAAAAATAAAATAAGAGGAAATCAGAGAGGGAGACAAACCATAAGAGACTCTTAACTATAGAAAACAAACTGAGGGTTGCTAGAGGGGAGGTGGGTGAGGGGATGGGGTAACTGGGTGGTGGACATTAAGGGGGGGCACTGATGTAATGAGCAATGGGTGTTACATACAATTGATGAATCACTAAACTCCACCTCTGAAACTAACAATAAACTATATGTTAATTAATTGAATTAAAATAAAATAAAATTTAAAAAATAAAATTATATGGTTATACCTATAAATAGGGTGGCTATAAAGATTAAGTTAAATACTAAATAAAAAAGAACAAAGTGTCTTCCAAATATGATGGAAGCCAACACTACATGTTGGCTTATACCTTGTACCTATTAGTGCTTACTCATTAGCACTTGGCTAAATGCTTTATAGACGATGACTTATCTCTTTCTGAACAATGCCACAAAGCAGTTTTTACTAATATCCTTATTTTCAGATGAGAACCTGACTTATGCCCAAGTGACAAAGGAGGCATTTACCCGATCTTTCTGGCCTTTAAGCTCAAGGCCGGGGCGCGCTTTATGCCAGTTTCACGGTCAATATCCAATAACCTAAACAGGCGTTACCTTCCCGCCGCCTGCAAGAGATCTTCCCAGGGCCGGCTGCAGTCAGCTCCCGCACTCCAGTCCGCAGGGAACACCTTCCTAAAGCACTCGCCCCATCTGGGTCCCCGGAGCCCGCGGGGCTAGGGCCCGCCCCCAACCGCCCCCAACCGCCTTTGACAGGTCTAGGTTCTCGCCTGGCTCCGAAATAAGCGGCGGGTTCCCGCCTTGGGTAGAGCCGGGAGTTCCCGAGACGTCTGGGTCCTCCTCAGGCCACAAGCCCACCCCACTCCCGCCAAGCGCACGGAGGCCCAGGAATCCCCGCCCCGCTCCTCTCACCTGAGGGTAAACGGGCCGCACCCGCACGGCCGGAGAGGGCGGAAGCAGGAAAGCAGGGTTGACTGCACATGCGCAGGGAAAAGTCCAGGCTCTCCGTTCCTAGAGTGCCGCGCGAGGAGCCGTGGCCTTCAGGACTACATTTCCCATGAAAACACCGCGACCCCTCGCAGATTTCGAGTGTGTTGGAGGCCGGCGTGGGGCGGGGAGGCCGGGGTAAAGAGGGCATAATAAGATTAACAGCCTGTATTGATAGCTGGAGCCCAGATCCTACCAAAACCCCAGAGGTTATGGGTTAAACTTTGACATGAGATGAAATACAGTATGTGGTCATGGATCAGATCCTGGTTGGAGAAAACAAGAAGGCATTTGGGAACAACTGGGGAAATTTGTATATGGATTGGATATTAGAAATATTAAGGGAAGTTATTGTTACTTTTGTTAATTGTGATAATGACATTCGGATTATGAAGAGAAGTTTACTTTTTTTTAGAGATGTATATTAAAATACTTAACATTATATTACATATTTGTAATTGAAAAAATAACAACTAGAAAAAGCAAATATAGCAACATGTTAAGGATTTCTACCTCTAGTATATGGGTATGCTCCTTTTACTATTTTCTACTTCTCTATGCAGTTGGAAGTTTTGTAATATGAAGTTAATAAAGGGGAAATTTTGAACTGTTTTTTCAAAAAGTGTGCCTTTTAACTCAGAGCTGCCAAAAGAAGATAAAATATATGTGACAAAAAACAGTAACAAGTTTGATGGCCTTTACTCAAGGGAAAACAAATCATAGAGAACTCTTCTGAGGGATTTTGGACAAGAGCATATTTTATTACTAGAGATTTCCTTATAAGGCAAAGTAAAAGTTTCCTTATAAAGGTAAAGTAAGCTAGCTAAAGCTGAATTGTGATTGGCATATGTTAGGTGTCTTTGACAATGAGAAGGGTACCATTAGATCAGGCTGACTTAGATTTGTGACTTGGGCCCCCATTTTGTGGGTACCAATATACAATTAACTTTACCACATGTAAACAGCTTTTGTGAATAAAACTGTAAAATATAACAACAGGAAATGGAGCCTATCATTAACATAAAAGAGTAGTATCTGTGATCCTCAGAGTTTATCTTTAGGAAAAAAAGAAAAAGTAAGTTGTTGAATCTTCCATAAGTAATACCTGAAAGTACACACCACTCAATAAAAAAACAACTATCATGCAAATTATGCATCTCCTAAGGACAAACTTATATTTGCACACTTCTGAAATTAGGAACCTCCACACATTTTGACTGTCTTTGTGTATATGTGTTTATATATACAAAACGTACATACACTTATATATAAATACACTTTTCTTGGTTGTTATTTTATAACATAGATTATTTTATATGGCAGTGATAAAAAGAGAGTTTTGATTAGCAAGTAAAAAGAAAAATTAACGTTTCCAGTAAGTTATTGCAGCTTATGTGAATCAAGGTATAAACTTTATTCTGTTGACACTTAAGAAACTTCAATAAATACCAGTTTTCTAGATGGAAAGAATATAATTAATTAAAGTTCCAATCAGAGTTCTAAAAAAGTTTTCTATGTGTGTTTTTTCTCTTTGATATTTATATTTTTTTTTTTTTTTTAAGGTTTTTTTTTTTTTAATTTATTTGACAGAGAGAAAGACAGCCAGAGAGGGAACACAAGCAGGGGGAGTGGGAGAGGGAGAAGCAGGCTTCCCGCGGAGCGGGGAGCCTGATGCGGGGCTCGATCCCAGGACCCTGGGATCATGACCTGAGCCGAAGGCAGACGCTTAACAACTGAGCCACCCAGGCGCCCCTATATATTTTGTTTTTTAAACATTAAGGAACAATTCCAACTTTTATGCTAATAAAAACTTTTAGTAATGATCAAAAGAAAACTGAAAATGCATAGCAATGTATCTGTATTAACATGTACGCTATTGCTAAAATATTTAAAAACTGATCCTGGTGCAAGAAAAGTTCAAGTCCAAGACGAAAAGAAAGTGAGAAGGTAGTATGTATTAGAGATGTGGTTTAAAGCAGTGGAAAGAGAACATTCAATAATTTATTTAGAACAATGAGGTAGGTGCTGGAACATAGCAAGGCCATATCCATGGAATTCATATTACAATAAATAACTTTCATAGTGATTCAAGTATAAGCAATTAAAAGACAATTTCTAGAGTTTTAAAAGTTAAATTTCTAAAGTTCCTAAGTTCTTTTTTCTTTTTAAAGATTTTATTTATTTATTTGACAGAGAGAGACAAAGCGAGAGAAGGAACACAAGCAGGGGAAGTGGAAGAGGGAGAAGCAGGCCTCCCACTGAGCAGGGAGCCCGATGCGGGGCTCGATGCAGGGCTTGATCCCAGGACCCCGGGATCATGACCTGAGCCAAGGCAGACGCTTAACAGCTGAGCCACCCAGGCACCCCAAAAGTTCCTAAGTTCTTAAAGAATACAAATGTTTTAAAAATATAAGTCCTCTCAGCTCCTTTCTAGGAAACCCTACCTCTTCACTCCTATCCCATGCCTGAGACCCTGCTCCACACCTGAGAAAACCTGGCCTGGGCGTGCTGAGATAGGCCACAGACCCATCCTCCCCTACCCCGCCCTGAATCCAGTGCTGTCAATGTAGATGCAGCACCAGGACAGTTACTAATAAATATTTGCTGAGGGATACTCTGAAGCTATAAAACATACTGTTTCTCCTTAAAGTATCATTCACCAGTTTAGCATTCATTTGTGGATCTTGTCTGATTCAGTTATTACTCTGGTGTTCTAATGGTGATTTTTAATTTCCCTCATTAGTCTAAGAAAGCATAAAGCAGGCTGTGAGGTCTGGGAGCTGGTCTGACACTTAGAGAGAGCCTGGCTGTGAGTAAAACTGTCTGGAGCTCATAGCTAAACAGTGGTGCTTTCTTGCTGGACCTAAACAATCTCACTGAACACAAGCAGATGAGGTCATTTTGTGACCATTGTGATGTAACACAAACAAGATCACTGTTTTGCAAGAGTAAAGACAAAAACAAGGCTGCTCTGCCACTCTCAAAATACCAAGCATCCCCCTCTCAGCTGTTACAAGTGACTGTTGCTTTTTTTTTTTTAAATAACACCCAATCCTGAACAAACTCAGTGGCTTTGGAACCAATGCAAAATGAACGAACTAAAACTCAAATCCTATAACTTCTTTCTAACACTCTCTTACTGAAACCCTTTATCATTCCCATGTAATGTGTACTCTATCTCATTTCACTGACTATTAAAATCTAAATTGTTCAATTTGCATGTGTGTTCTGAATGTATTTGGCTAAATTACATTGACATCTTCTATAGTTATTGATTGGAATTCTGCAAGGAAGATTTGTCCCTTCTCCCCTATGTACTTATTTATTCAATCACTTGTTTTTATCTGTATGGACACATGGAGATTTATTTCACTCTTTGGGCTACAATCCATTACTATATTTTTTATTTTGCTGAATATGTGCCATTTTTGGCCATTGGGAGCTCTTTCAGGCTGGTTCTGTGTCTTTTTTTTTTTTTTTCTTTAAATAGGCATTACTTTGTAGAACAGTTTTAGGTTCACAGCAAAATTCTGCAGAAAATACAGAGTTCCTGTATACTTCCTGCCTCCACATATGTACGGCCTTCCCCACTATAAACATCCTGCACCAGAGTGTGGTTCATTTATTACACTTGATGAACCTACATTGATATATCATTATTATCCCAAATCCACAGTTGACATTAGGATTCACTCTTGATATTATACATTCTATAAGTTTTGACAAATGTATCCACCATTAAAGCATCATACAGAATAGTTTCATTGCTTTAGAATCCTCTGTGCACTTCCTGTTCATCCTTGCCTCCCCTCCAACTCTTGCTAACCACTGATTTTTTCCTGTCTCCATAGTTTTCCTTTCTCAGAATGTCATTATATTTGAAATCATATGGTATAAAGCCTTTTCAGATTGGCTTCTTTGACTTAGTAAGGTGCATTTAAAGTTCCTCCATGTCTTTCCATGGTTTGACAGCTCCTTTCTTTTTAGCACTGAATAATCTATTATTGTCTAGATGTCCCACAGTTTATTTATTCATTCACCTAATGAAGGACATCTTGCTTATTTCCAAGTATTAAAAATTATGAATAAAGCAGTTATAAATATCCATGTGCAAGCTTCTGCATAGACTTAAGTTTTCAACTCATCTGGGTGAACACCAAGGAGCATGAATGCTGGATCAGATGGAATGAGTGTGCATAGTTTGTAAGAAATTGCCAAATTGTCTCCCAAAATGGCTGAACCATTTCGCATTCTCACCACCAATGAATGAGAGTTCCTGTTGCTACTCATCCTCACCAGCATTTGGTGTTGTCAGTGTTTTGGATTTGGTCATTCTAATAGTTATGTAGTGGTGTTTATTGTTGTTTTAATTTGCAACTGCCTAATAACATAGGATGTTGAGCATCTTTCTTTTTTTAAGATTTATTTATTTATTTGAGAGAAAGAGAGAGAGCACGAGCCTGTGAGCAGGGGGAAGGGCAGAGGAACAGGGAGAGAGAATCTCAAGAAGACTCCCCGCTGAGCGTTGAGTCCCACACGGGGCACAATCCCAGGATGAGATCATGACCTGAGCCCAAATCAAGAGCTTAACTGAGTGAGCCACCCTGGTGTCCCTTGAATATCTTTTCTTATACTTGTCATCTCTATATTTTCTTTGGTGAGGTGTCTATTCAGATATTTTGCCCGTTGTTTCATCAGGTTGTTGGTTTTCTTATTGTTGAGTTTTTAACAGTTTTTTCTATATTTTATTTTTTTCCATATTTATTTTATTTTTTTATTATGTTCAATTAGCCAACATATAGTATATCATTAGATTTTGATGTAGTGTTCAATGATTAATTAGCTGAATATAACACCCAGTGCTCATCACCACACACGCCCTCCTTAATATGCATCACCTGGTTACCCCCTCCCCCTAACCCCCTCCCTTCTGTAACCCTCAGTTTGGTTCCTGGAGTCCTGAGACTCTCATGGTTTGTCTCCCTCTCTGATTTTTTCCCACTCAGTTTTCCCTCCTTCCCCTGTGGTCCTCCACATTTTTCCTTGTGTTCCACATATGAGTGAAACCATATGATAATTGTCTTTCTCTGATTGACTTATTTCACTTAGCATAATACCTTCAGTTCCATCCATGTCGATGCAAATGGTGGGTCTTCATCCTTTCTGATGGCTGAATAATATTCCATTGCATATATATTTTTTATTTTTATTTTTTTATTATGTGATGTTAATCACGATACATTACATCATTAGTTTTTGATGTAGTGTTCCATGATTCATTGTTTGCGAATAACACTGAGTGCTCCATTGAATACGTGCCCTCTTTAATACCCATCACCAGGCTACCCCTTCCCCCCAACCCCCCTCCCCTCTAGAACCCTCAGTTTGTTTCTCAGAGTCCATAGTCTCTCATGGTTCATCTCCCCCTCCGATTTCCCCCCTTCATTTTTCCCTTCCTTCCTATCTTCTTCTTCTTCTTCTTTTTTTTTAACATATAATGTATTATTTGTTTCAGAGGTACAGGTCTGTAATGCAATAGTCTTGCACATTCACAGCACTCACCATAGCACATACCCTCCCCAATGTCTATCACCCAGCCACCCCATCCCTCCCACCCCCCACCACTCCAGCAACCCTCAGTTTCTTTCCTGAGATTAAGAATTCCTCATGTCAGTGAGGTCATATGATACATGTCTTTCTCTGATTGACTTATTTTGCTCAGCATAATACCCCCCATTTCCATCCACGTTGTTGCAAATTACAAGATTTCATTCCTTTTGATGGCTGCATAATATTCCATTGTATATATAGACCACATCTTTTTTTTTATTATTATGTTCTGTTACTCACCATATATAACATCATTAGTTTTTGATGTAGTGTTCCATGATTCATTGTTTGCGTATAACACCCAGTGCTCCATGCAGAATGTGCCCTCTTTAATACCCATCACCAGGCTAACCCATTTTCCCACCCCCCTCCCCTCTAGAACTCTCAGTTTGTTTTTCAGAGTCCATAGTCTCTCATGGTTCATCTTCCCCTCCTGCTATCTTCTTCTTCTTCTTCTTTTTTAAACATATAATGTATTATTTGTTTCAGAGGTACAGATCTGTGATTCAACAGTCTTGCACAATTCACAGCGCTCACCATAGCACAGAGCCTCTCCAATGTCTATCACCCAGCCACCCCATCCCTCCCCCCCCCCACCACTCCAGCAACCCTGTTTGTTTCCTGAGATTAAGAATTCCTCATGTCAGTGAGGTCATATGATACATGTCTTTCTCTGATTGACTTATTTCGCTCAGCATAATAACCTCCAGTTCAATCCATGTCATTGCAAATGGCAAGATTTCATTCTTTTTGACAGCTGCATAATATACCTTGTACATATATACCACGTCTTCTTTATCCATTCATCTGTCAATGGACATCTTGGCTCTTTCCACAGTTTGGCTATTGTGGACATTGCTGCTATAAACATCGGGGTGCACGTACCCCTTCGGATCCCTACATTTGTATCTCTGGGGTAAATACCCAGTAGAGCATTGCTGGGTTGCATGGTAGCTCTATTTTAAACGTTTTGAGGAACCGCCATACTGTTTTCCAGAGTGGTGGCTGCACCAGCTTGCATTCCCACCAACACTGTAGGAGGGTTCCCCTTTCTCCGCATCCCCGCCAACATCTGTTGTTTCCTGACTTGTTAATTTTAGCCATTCTGACTGGTGTGAGGGGGTATCTCATTGAGGTTTTGATTTGGATTTCCCTGATGCCGAGCGATGTTGAGCACTTTTTATTTGTCTGTTGGCCATTTGGATGTCTTCTTTGGAAAAATGTCTGTTGATGTCTTCTGCCCATTTCTTGATTGGATCATTTGTTCTTTGGGTGTTGAGTTTAAGGAGTTCTTTATAGATTTTGGATACTAGCCTTTTATCTGATATGTCATTTGCAAATATTTACTCCCATTCTCTCGGTTGTCTTTTGGTTTTGTTGACTGTTTCTTTTGCTGTGCAAAAGCTTTTTATCTTGATGAAGTCCCAATAGTTCATTTTTGCCCTTGCTTCCATTGCCTTTGGCGATGTTTCTAGGAAGAAGTTGCTGCGGCTGAGGTCGAAGAGGTTGCTGCCTGTGTTCTCCTTTAGGACTTTGATGGACTCCTGTCTCACATTGAGGTCTTTCAACCATTTGGAGTCTATTTTTGAGTGTGGTGTAAGGAAATGGTCCAGTTTCATTCTTCTGCATGTGGCTATCCAATTTTCCCAACCCCATTTGTTGAAGAGACTGTCTTTTTTCCATTGGAAATTCTTTCCTGACTTGATAAAGATTGCTCGAGTTGAGGGTCCATTTCTCCGCTCTCTATTCTGTTCCATTGATCTATGTGTCTGTTTTTGTACCAGTACCATACTGTCTTGATGATGACAGCTTTGTAATAGAGCTTGAAGTCCGGAATTGTGATGCCAGCAGCTTTGCTTTTCTTTTTCAACATTCCTCTGGCTATTCGGGGTCTTTTCTAGTTCCATACAAATTTAAGGATTATTTGTTCCACTTCTTTGAAAAACGTGGATGGTATTTTGATAGGAATTGCATTGAATGTGTAGATTGCTCTAGGTAGCATTTACATCTTCACAATATTTGTTCTTCCAGTCCATGAGCATGGAATATTTTTCCATTTCTTTTTGTCTTCCTCAGTTTCTTTCATGAGTATTTTATAGTTTTCTGAGTACAGATCCTTTGCGTCTTTGGTTAGATTTATTCCTAGGTATCTTAGGTTTTGGGTGCAATTGTAAATGGGATTGACTCCTTAATTTCTCTTTCTTCTGTCTTGTTGTTGGTGTATAGGAATGCCACTGATTTCTGTGCACTGATTTTATATCCTGCCACTTGACTGAATTCCTGTATGAGTTCTAGCAGTTGTGGGGTGGAGTCTTTTGGGTTTTCCACATGAAGTATCATATCATCTGCAAAGAGTGAGAGTTTGACTTCTTTGCAGATTCGGATGCCTTTTATTTCTTTTTGTTGTCTGATTGCTGTGGCTAGGACTTCTAATACTATGTTGAATAGCAGTGGTGATAGTGGACATCCCTGCCGTGTTCCTGACATTAGGGGTAAAGCTCTCAGTTTTTCCCCATTGAGAATGATATTCGCTGTAGGTTTTTCATAGATAGCTTTTATGATATTGATGTATGTACCCTCTATCGCTATACTCTGAAAAGATTTGATCAAGAAAGGATGCTGTACTTTGTGAAATGCTTTTTCTGCATCTATTGAGAGGATCATATGATTCTTGTTCTTTCTTTTGTTAATGTATTGTATCACATTGATTGATTTGCAGATGTTGAACCAACCTTGCAGCCCAGGGATAAATCCCACTTGGTCCTGGTCCATTTTATGTACCGTTGGATCCTATTGGCTAGTATTTTGGTGAGAATTTTTGCATCCATGTTCATCAAGGATATTGGCCTGTAATTCTCCTTTTTGATGGGGTCTTTGTCTGGTTTGGGGATCAAGGTAATGGTGGCCTCATAAAACGAGTTTGGAAGTTTTCCTTCCATTTCTGTTTTTTGGAACAGTTTCAGAAGAATAGGTATTAATTCTTCTTGAAATGTTTGGTAGAATTCCCCTGGGAAGCCATCTGGCCCTAGGGTTTTGTTTGTTGGGAGATTTTTGATGACTGCTTCAATTTCCTTAGTGGTTATGGGTCTGTTCAGGTTTTCTGTTTCTTCCTGGTTCAGTTTTGGTAGTTGATACATTTCTAAGAATGCATCCATTTCTTCCAGATTATCTAACTTGCTGGCATAGAGTTGCTCATAATATGTTCTTATACTTGTATTTGTTTGGTGTTGATTGTGATCTCTCCTCTTTCATTCATGATTTTATTTATTTGGGTCATTTCTCTTTTCTTTTTGATAAGTCTGGCCAGGGGTTTATCAATCTTATTAATTCTTTCAAACAACCAGCTCTGTTCTACTGTTCTTTTGGTTTCCATTTCATGGATTTCTGCTCTGTTCTTTATTTGCTGGGTTTAGGTTTTATTTGCTGTTCTTTCTCCAGCTCCTTTAGGTGTAGGGTTAGGATGTGTATTTGAGACCTTTCTTGCGTCTTGAGAAAGGCTTGTATTGCTATATACTTTCCTCTTAGGACTGCCTTTGCTGCATCCCAAAGATTTTGAACAGTTGTGTTTTCATTTTCATTTGTTCCCCTGAATTTTTAAATTCTTCTTTAATTTCCTGGTTGACCCATTCATTCTTTAGTAGGATGCTCTTTAGCCTCCATGTACTTGAGTTCTTTCCGACTTTCCTCTTGTGTTTGAGTTCTAGTTCCAAAGCATTGTGGTCTGAAAATATGCAGGGAATGATCTCAATCTTTTGGTACAGGTTGAGACCTGATTTATGACCTAGGATGTGATCTATTCTGGAGAATGTTCCATGGGCACTAGAGAAGAATGTGTATTCTGTTCCTTTGGGATCGAATGTTCTGAATATATCTGTGAAGTCCATTTGGTCCAGTGTGTCATTTAAAGTCTTTATTTCCTTGTTGATCTTTTGCTTAGATGATCTGTCCATTTCAGTGAGGGGGATGTTAAAGTCCCCTACTATTATTGTGTTGCTGTCGATGTGTTTCTTTGCTTTTGTTATTAATTGGCTTATATGATTGGCTGCTCCCATGTTAGAGGCATAGATATTTACAATGGTTAGATCTTCTTGTTGGATAGACCCTTTAAGTAGGATCTAGTGTCCTTCCTCATCTCTTAATACAGTCTTTGGTTTAAAATCTAATTTGTCTGATATAAGGATTGCCACCCCAGCTTTCTTTTGGTGTCCATTAGCATGGTAAATGTTTTCTACCCCCTCACTTTCAATCTGGGGGTGTCTTTGGGTCTAAAATGAGTCTCTTGCAGACAGCATATTGATGGGTCTTCTGTTTTTATCCAATCTGATAGCCTGTGTCTTTTGATTGGGGCATTTAGCCCACTTACATTCAGAGTAACTATTGAAAGATAGGAATTTAGTGCCATTGTATTGCCTGTAAGGTGACTGTTACTGTATATTGTCTGTGTTCCTTTCTGGCCTATGTTACTTTTAGGCTCTCTCTTTGCTTAGAGGACCCCTTTCAATATTTCCCTTAGGGCTGGTTTTGTGTTTGCAAAGTCCTTTAGTTTTTGTTTGTCCTGGAAGCTTTTTATCTCTCCTTCTATTTTCAATGACAGCCTAGCTGGGTATAAAATTCCTGGCTGCATATTTTTGTCATGTAGTGCTCTGAATATATCATGCCAGTCCTTCCTGGCCTGACAGGTCTCTGTGGATAGGTCTGTTGCCAAACTAATGTTTCTACCATTGTAGGTTACATATCTCTTCTCCCGAGCTGCTTTCAGGATTTTCTCTTTGTCTCTGAGACTCGTAAGTTTTACTATTAGATGTCGGGGTGTTGACCTATTTTTATTGATTTTGAGCAGGGTTTTCTGTGCCTCCTGGATTTTGATGCCTGTTTCCTTCCCCAAATTAGGGAAGTTCCCTGCTATAATTTGCTCCAATATACCTTCTGCGTCTCTCTTTCTTCTTCTTCTGGGACCCCAATTTTTCTAATATTGTTTCATCTTATGGTATCACTTATCTCTTGAATTCTGCCCTCGTGATCCAGTAGTTGTTTCTCTCTCTTTTTCTCAGCTTCTTTATTTTCCATCATTTGGTCTTCTATATCACTAATTCCCTCTTCTGCCTCATTTATCCTAGCAGTTAGAGCCTCCATTTTTTATTGCACCTCATTGATAGCCTTTTTGATTTCGACTTGGTTAGATTTTAGTTCTTTTATTTCTCCAGAAAAGGTTTCTCTAATATCTTCCATGCTTTTTTCCATCCCAGCTAGTATCTTTAAAGTCGTCATTCTGAACTCTAGTTCTGACATCTTACTAATGTCCATATTGATTAGGTCCCTGGCAGTCAGTACTGCCTCTTGTTCCTTTTTTTGAGGTGATTTTTTCTGTCTTGTCTATTTGTCCAGAGGAGAATAGATGATTGAGAGAACAAAATGCTAACAGGCTAACAATGACCCCAGAAAAATATACACTAAAGAAATTAGACAAGACCTGAAACCAGGGGAAAAGAAAGGGAATGAAAAAAAAAAAAGAAAAAAGAAAAAGAAGACAAAAACAAACAAACAAACAAATAACAGAATATGATCAAATATGATCAGGCTGGTGCATAGATCAGTGCCACACACTAGATTTTGGGCGTATTTTGGTCCTTTAGAAGAACGTGCCTCCCAAAATTTTAAGGAAAGAAAAACTTATATATGTACAAAAATAAGGGTTAATATGATGAAGGGGTGCAATATGAATGTAAAGATGGTAATTATAAAGGATTTTATAATAGGAATTGATAAGATAAGAAGTTGGTTGAAAGAAGAAAGAGGAGGATTTAAAAAAAAAAAAGGGAGAGAATGTGATCAGGCAGGAGATTAGAACAAAGCATATACTAGAGATTTAGGGTATATTTTGGTCTGTTAGAAGAAACTGTATCCCAAAATTTTAAAGAGAGAACAACTTATATATATGTACCAAAAATAGGGTTAACTACTATGAAGGGATAGAATACGACTCTGAAAATGAAAACTAAAAAAGGTATTTTAAAAAAGGGATTGATAAGATGTTGGTTGAGAAAGGGAAAAAGAGAAATTCAAAAAAGAAAAAAGAAAAAGAAAGTTTAAAAATATTAACTTTGAAAGACTAAAGAATCATGGGGAAAAAGCCATGAATTCTATGTGCAGTATTCCCCTAGCGCTGGAGTTCTGCCATTCTCATTGATCGGTGAACTTGTCCTCGGCTGGTGGTTCTTGCTGATCTTCTGGGGGAGGGGCCTGTTGCTGTGGTTCCCAAATGTCTTTGCTGGAGGAGGCTTTGCCCCACCCTCGCCCAGTCCAGGCTAAGTAATCTGCTAGTGTTTGCTCTCCAGAGCTTTTGTTCCCTGCAAGCTTTAAGTTTGGCCTTGGAGGATGAGAGTGAAAATGGCGGCCTCCCAATCTCTGCCTTGGAGGAGTGGAGAACTCGGGGCCCCACTCCTCAGTGCGCCCCCAGAGAAAAGCAGTCAATCACGCCCATTTCCCCAGTCTCCGGCCGCACTCTGTGCTCACCCGGCCTGTGACCGAGCATTTCTATCTCTGGCACATGACCGTGTGGAGTCTCCAAACCCAGCAGATCCCTGCAGTGTGTTCCCGCGCCACTCCTCCCAGTGGAGGAAGAGGAGTCTCCCCGGATCTGCCACTTTTTGGGTTCCTGCTGGAGGAGCAGTGGCCCGACTGTGCCACGGATCACGGTTTATGGCAACCCCAAGCTGAGAGCCTGCGCCTCGGCTCCAACTCTGTAGCCAGCTTCCCTGTTTTGATATCTGGGAGTTCTGCCACACTCAGGCAACACTGGTCTTTCTGTGACCCTGATGGTCCTGAGACCACACTGTCCCAGTGAGGGTTCCACACTCCCCTGCCCCCCGCTTTAGCCACTGGAGCGACATCCCTCAGCGGAGCCGAATTCTAAAATTTCCAATTTTGTGCTCTGGTGCTCTATCACTTGCCAGTAGTGGCTGATGGAGGCCCCCTCCCCCGCCTTCTATCATCCCAAATATGGCCTAGGATTCACTTCTCCGCATGTCCTACCTTCCAGAAAGTGGTTGCTTTTCTGTTCAGAGATTTGCTGCTATTCTTTTCTTCGATCTCCTTTTGAATTCATAGGTGTTCAGAATGGTTTGATCCATATCTAGCTGAATTCCTCGGACCAGAAAAAATTTAGGTCTCCTACTCTTCCATCTTGCTCCTCCACCTCCATTGTAAATATGAACCACATCATCTTTATCCATTCATCTGTTGAAGGACATCTTGGCTCCTTCCACAGTTTGGCTATTGTGGACATTGCTGCTATAAACATTGGGGTGCAGGTACCCCTTCTTTTCACTACATCTGTAACTTTGGGGTAAATACCTAGTGGTGCAATGGCTGGGTCATAGGGTAGCTCTATTTTTAACGTCTTGAGGATCCTCCATACTGTTTTCCAGAATGGCTATACCAGCATGCATTCTCACTAGCAGTGTAAGAGGGTTCCCCTTTCTCTACATCCTCACCGAACATTTGGTGTTTCCTCTCTTGTTAATTTTTGCCATTCTAACTGGTGTAAGGTGGTATCTCATTGTGGTTTTGATTTGTATTTCCCTGATGCAAAGTGATGTTGAACATTTATTCGTGTGTCTGTTAGACATTTTTAAAAAAAATTTTATTATGTTATGTCACTCACCATACATCATTAGTTTTTGATGTGGTGATCCACCGTCCATTGTTTTCATATAACACCCAGTGCTCCATGCAGTATGTGCCCTCCTTAATACCTATCACCAGGCTAACCAATCCCTCCTCCCCATTCCCCTCTAAAACCCTGTTTGTTTCTCAGAGTCCATAGTCTCTCATGGTTCATCTCTCCGTCCAATTCCACCCCTTCATTTTTCCCTTCCTTCTCCTAGTGTCCTCCATGCTATTCCTTATGTTCCACAAATAAGTAAAACCATATGATAATTGACTTTCTCTGCTTGACTTATTTCACTTAGCATAATCTCCTCCAGTCCCATCCATGTTGATGTAAAAGTTGGGTATTTATCCTTTCTGATGGCTGAGTAGTATTCCATTGTATATATGGACCACATCTTCTTTATCCATTTATCTGTTGAAGGGCATCTCGGCTCTTTCCTCAGTTTGGCTATTGTGGACATTGCTTTTATGAACATTGGGGTGCATATGGCCCTTCTTTTCACTACATCTGTGTCTTTGGGGTAAATGCCCAGGAGTGCAATTGCTGGGTCATAGGGTAGCTCTATTTTTAAAATTTTGAGGCACCTCCACACTGTTTTCCAAAGTGGCTGTACCAACTTGCATTCCCACCACAGTGTAAGAGAGTTCCCCTTTCTCCACAACCTTTCAACATTTGTTGTTCCTTTCCCTGTCAATTTTTGCCATTATAAATGGTGTAAGGTGGTATCTCAATGTGGTTTTGATTTGGATTTCCCTCACGGCTAATGATGAACATTTTTTTCATGTGTCTGTTAGCCATTTGTATGACTTCTTCAGAGAAGTGTCTTTTCATATCTTCTGCCCACTTTTTGACTTGATTGTTTTTTTTGGGTGTTGAGTTTGAGAAGTTCTTTATAGATCTTGAACTTTTCATTTTAGCTTTTGTTTCCCTTGCCTTTAGAGACATGTCTTGAAAGAAGTCGCTGTGGCCGATGTCAAAGAGGTTACAGCCTATGTTCTCCTCTAGGATTTTGGTGGATTCCTGTCTCACATTTAGGTCTTTCATCCATTTTGAGCTTATCATTGTGTATGGTGTAAGAGAATGGTCCAATCTCATTCTTCTGCATGTGGTTGTCCAATTTTCCCAGCACCATTTATTGAAGAGACTGTCTTTTTTCCATTGGATATTCTTTCCTGATTTGTCAAAGATTAGTTGACCATAGAGTTGAGGGTCCATTTCCGAGGTGTCTATTCTGTTCCATTGATCTATATGTCTGTTTTTGTGCCAGTACCATGCTGTCTTGATGATCACAGCTTTGTAATATAGCTTGAAGTCAGGCATTGTGATGCCCCCAGTGTTGGTTTTCTTTTTCAACATTCCCCTGGTTATTTGGGGTCTTTTGTGGTTCCATACAAATTTTAGGATTGTTTGTTCCAGCTCTGTGAAAAATGTTGATGGTATTTTGATAGGGATTGCATTGAAATTGTAGATTGCTCTGGGCAGCATAGACATTTTCACAATGTTTATTCTTTCAATCCTAGAGGATGGAATGTTTTTCCATCTCTTTGTGTCTTCCTCAATTTCTTTCATAAGTGTTTTGTAGTTTCTAGAAAATAGGTCCTTTACCTCTTTGGTTAGGTTTATTCCTAGGTATCTTAGGGTTTTGGTGCTATTTTAAATGGAATTGATTTCTTAATTTCTCTTTTTTCAGTCACATTGTTAGTGTATAGAAATGCAACTGATATCTGTTCACTAATTTTGTATCCTGCCACGTTGCTGAATTGCTGTATGAGTTCTAGTACTTTGGGGGTGCTTTGTATATTTTAGATAGCAGTCCTTTATCAGATATGTCTCTTGTAAATTTTTTCTCCTAGTGTGACTTGTCTCCTCATCCTGTTGACAGTGTCTTTTGCAAAGCAGAAAATTTTAATTTTAATGAAGTCCAGTTTATCAATTCTTTCTTTTATGAATCATGAGGTCTTTGGTGTTATACCTAAAAAGTCATTGCCAAACCCAAGATCATCTAGATTTTCTCTTATGTTATCTTTGCACTTTATATTTAGGTTTATGATCCATTTCAAGTTAATATTTGTAAAGGATGTAAAGTCCTGGTACTTCTTTTTGATGTGGGCATACAGTTGTTTCAACACCATTTTTTGAAAAATCTGTCATTCTCCATTGTGTTACTTTGTTCTTTTTTCAAATATCATTTGACTATATTTGTGTGGGTCTATTTCTGGGCTTTCCATTCTGTTCCATTGATCTATTAGTCTTTTTTTTCACCATTCTTTCTGCCCCATTGTCTTGATTACTTTAGCTCTATAATAAGTCTTGAAGTTGACAGTGTCAGTCCTCTGACTTTGGTTTTCTCTTTCAATATTATGTTGGCTAGTCTGGGTCTTTCGCCTCTCTATATTACATTTAGAATCAGTTTGTATCCATAAAATATTTCTGGTATTTTGATTGGGATTACATTTAATCCAACATTGAATCTATACATCAAATTGGGAAGAACTGACATCCTAGCAATATTGAGTTTTCCTATTCATAAACATGGAATGCCTCTCCATTTGTCTAGTTATTCTTTTATTTCTTTCATCTGAGTTTTGTAGTTTTCCTCATATAGATCTTGTACATTTTTTTGTTAGAATTATATTTAAGTTTTTCATTTTGGGGCAGTGCTAATGTAAATAGTATTGTTTTTAATTTCAAATTCCACTTGTTTAATGCTGGCATATAGGAAAATGATTGGCATTTGTATATATCCTGTAGCCTGCAACCTTGTTATAATTGCTTATTAGTTCCAGTTTTCTTGTTCATTCTTTCAGATTTTCTACATAGGCAATCACATCATCTGCAAACAAAGATGGCTTTCTTTCTTTTTTCCCAATCAGTAAGTTTTATTTCCTTTTCTTGTCTTAATGTAAGACTTCCATATTGTTGATTTAATTTCTTTGATGATTTAATTTCTTTAATAGATATAGTCCTATTCAGATTGTCTATTTTTTTCTTTTCCGTTTAAGATTTTATTTATTTGAGACAGAGAAAGAGAATGAGCAGGGATGAGGGGCAGAGGGAGAAGCACACTCCCTGCTGAGCAGGGAGCCCAATGTGGGACTCAATTCCCAGACCCTGGGCTCATAACCTAAGCTGAGGCAGACACTTAACTGACTGAGCCACCCAGGTGCCCCTAGATTGTCTATTTTATCTTGTGTGAGTTTTGGTACATTCTGTCTTTTGAGGAATTGGTTCATTTCATCTAGGTTATCACATTTGTGGCCATAGAGTTATTTATAGTATTCCTTTATCATCTTTTTAATGTCCACAGCATCTGTAGTGATGTCCTTTCATTTCTGATATTAGTTACTTGTGTCTTTTTTTCTTTGGACTGGGTAGAGGTTAATCAGTTTTATTTTTAAAAGAATCAGCTTTTGGTTTCATTGTTTTTCTCTATTGGCTTCTGTTTTTAATTTCATTGATTTCTGCCCTAGTTAATACTTTTCTTTTGTTTACTTTGGATTTGTTCTTTCTTTTCTGGTTTTCTAAGGTGGAATCTTAGATGATTGATTTTAGAGCTTTCTTCTACAAGGCTACAGAGTTCCCTCAAAACAGTGTTTTCACCGCACCCCCCAAAATTTGATAAGTTGTATTTTCATTTAGTTCAAAATATTTAAAAATTTCTATTGAGAGTTCTTTGACTCACATGTAATTTAGAAATGTATTGCTTCATCTCCAAATATTTGGGCATTTCCCAGCCTTCTTTCTATATTGATTTCTAGTTTAATTCCATTTTGGTCTTAGAGCATAGATTGTGTAATTTTTGTTCTTTTAAATTTATTAATGTTTTAGATGTAGAATTGGTCTATCTTACTGAATGTTCCATGTGAGCTTGAGAAGAATGTGTATTCTGCTATCATTAGATGAAAGAGTCCGTAGGTGTTAATTATATCAGTTAATTTATGGTGCTGTTGAGTTCAACTATGTCTTCACTTGTTTAATGCCTGCTGGATCTGTCTATTTCTGATAGAGGGCTGTTGAAGTCTCCAACTGTAATAGTGGATTCATCTATTTCTTCTAGCAGTCCTATCAGTTTTTGCCTCATGTATCTTAATTCCATGTTGTTAGGCACATAGACATTAAAGATTGTTGTGATTTTTAGGAGCACAGATTCCCTCCTGTGCTCGCTGACCACAACCAATTTCCCCGCTCCACTGCTTGGGCACTCTATTGGTTCAGGCACCCCCGTTGGTTCTGTGTCTCCTGGGATTCAAAGACCACAATGACCCACCTAGAATTCTGCCCTTTTCATCCCCTGAGCCCTTTTCAGAAAGGGATGTCTCTCACTGGAGCAGATTTCTAAGGGTTCCGATTTTGCACTCTGGTGTTATATTACTTTCCAGTAGCCAGTTTGTGGAGGCCCCCTCCTCCCTCTATTTATCTTCTGACATTTCCTCTCAGATTCATTTCTCCACACCTCCTACCTTGCAAAAAGTATTCGCTTTTCTGCTTGTAGAGTTCCAGATATATTTTCTTACATCTCAGGTTGATTTTGTGGGTGTTCAGGATGGTTTGGTAGATATCCAGCTAAATTCAAGGGACCAGATGAAACAAGATCCCCTACTCTTCTGCCATGAGACTTACTTTACATCCAAAGACAAATTGGTTGATATTGAAAGGATAGAAAAGATATTCTATGCAAACAGTAACCAAAAGAGTGCAGGGATACCTGTATTATCAGACAATATAGTCTTTAAATAAATAAAGGTTATTATGCTAAGTGAAATAAGTCAATCAGAGAAAGACAATTATCCTGTGAGTTCACTCATGTGGAATTGAAGAAACAAAACAGAGGATCATAGGGGGAGGGAGGGAAAAATAAAATAAGATGAAATCAGAGATGGAGACAAACCGTAAAAGACTCTGAACTATAGGAAACAAACTGAGGGTTGCTGGAGGGGAGGTGGGTGGGGTGATGGGGTAACTGAGTGATGGGCATTAAGGAAGGCACAAGATGTAATGAGCACTGGGTGTTATATGCAAATGATGAATAACTGAACTCTACCTCTGAAACTAATGATACACTATATGTTAATTAATTGAATTTAAATAAAAATTTTAAAAGGTTATTAAAAATTATATGTTAATAAAAGGTTCAATACAGCAAGCTATAACAACTATAAATAATTACACATATAATAAGATCAAAATAAGAAGCAAAAATAGGCAGAATCAAGGGAGAAACAGATATTTCTATAATAACAAGGAGATTTCAATCTCACTATCAATAATGATTGTACAACCAGACAGAAGATAAGGAAACAGAAGACTTGTGCAACGAAATAAAAAAACTAGATCTAACAAACATTTATAGAACACCGTACTAAACAGAATACACATTTGTGTCAAGTGCACATGGGGCATTCTTCAGGAGAGACCAAACATTAGGGCACAAATTAAGTCTCAATAGATTGCAAAAGAAAGGTATTATACAAAATCTCTTCTATGACCATAGCAGGATGAAGTTAAAAATCAGTAACAGAAGGAAAACTGGAAAATTCAAATTTGTGGAAATTATAAACAACACTCTTAAACAAAAAATAGAACAAGTTAGAAATTACAAGGGAAATGAGAAAATACTTAGAGACAATGAAAAGGAAAAGACAATATATCAAAATTACTGGATTCAATAAAAACAGTGGTGGGGGTGAAATGCATAGCTAAATAATATAAAACATTGGAAAAATATGCCAAAGAGCAGGCTAAGCCACACTTACTTTAAAACATTGCATTTTCTTCCACAAAAATATAGAATAATATGAAAACAAATTACTAGTGTGTTTGATTGTTAGAAGCATCATTCAAGCACTCCTTTCTTTGGTAAACCTCTATTAAGCAGGGTGCTGTGCCCAGGCTTAACAAAGTGTACACTTAAATGTGGTCCAGAGCTAAAGTCATACCAAATGTTATCTGTAGCTGCTTTGCCCTCCTTCAGGTGCAGAGGCCACTCTTGCTCTCAAAGACCACACAGAAAAGAAGGCAAATGTGTGGGAAGTGTTGCTCAGCAGTCTCAGTGGTGCAACAAGCCAACCATTACAGCTGTTATGATCCCCAGGACCCTGAAAGTGCCCAGCACTATAGCAGGCATCAAGAGCAGGCATCAATCTCTGCTGGTGTCACATGGTTACCAACCCAGACTTTCCCCTTCCATGAAATCAGGCAGTACCAGAAATCACAGACATATGGATCCTCAACAGTCTTTTACAAACAGTCTGAGAAGTTGCTCAAACCTTGCAGCCTGACCTGTACTTCCAGAGTAGGTCCATTAGGGCTTTATAGGAAGCCCCCAAAGCCCACATGGTTGGCCTGTTTGAAGACACCAAGCTCTGTAGCTATCTATTCCAGAAGGCATAGTCTTGTCAGGTCCTACAGCTGCAGTGGGGCTTCTATGGGACAAGCACCTGGTCTGTGGGCCCATGATAAGAGGTTTATCCTCTTATGGGGATACAGATGTTGGATTTTGCTTTTCCCAAGGATGTTACTAAAACAAATAATGCAAATGAAAAAATTAAGGACTGAAACACTGGCCCTCATAATATTTGGATATAAGGCATTTATGCAAGGAATAAGGTTTAGCAATTAAAACTGATGTCAACTTAATGATTTCTGTTGCAGACTTATGTTCAGTGGACACCATCCTTTCGTTATAATCTTGTATGCTGTTTTCCTATATCTTGTGAATACTGTCTTCTGCTCTGTTCCAATAATTTTGACATAAAATAAATTATGCTATCAAGCAAAAGACTGCTTTTGGGCTCATCATGCCATTTGATTTCACCTCCTCTGGCTCCTAAAACATTTACAGGTAGGGTCATGCCCACACCACTGATGAGAATAAGTTTTTCTTAGGAATATGGAAGGGCCTCTGAAAATTGAGCTCAATGTCTCCTCAAGTCCTTGTTAAAATTTTCCTTCAACCCAGAAGATGAGTTCTCAAACTGTGGCCCAAGTCATGCCCCCATGAACTCCATACACTGGCAGGGGATCTTCTACTACTTGAAATGGTGTTTTTTTCAGGTCCTGACACACCTGTGATGAAGAATGTGAAACCTCATGGCTTTTGCCCATGATTAGAGACAAGTCAGGGGCAGATCTCTGAGTCCTTTTTTTTTATGGCAGTCACCATGTGATTCCATTATGCAAAAGAACTCAGGATAAAAGGCATTATTGGTCACACATGAAATCACTTTCAATACAACAGGGAAACAACTTAGGGCAGTGGTGGTATCATATGCTGAAAGCATTTAGAATGTGTGTATGTGTGTGTTTGTGTTATTAGTACTATCCTCAAGTGTGGCTTCTTTCTAGAATGTTTATACATCTTGTGTATATGCCTGCTACCCTGGACTGTAGCAGAGAACCCAAGTGACAATACTTCTTAGTTCTGGCTTCTAAAAACTTCTATCAGAGAGAATCTTAGGGGAAAAGGGGGAGATGTAGACTCATTGGCGGTAGGGGCTTTTTATGTCTTTGTTCAAAAACAATTTCCTGGGAACTAGACACTTAATGTTTTGGGCTTAGTCATGTCAGCAAGTTAGCAGAGCCCAAGGTTTCAAGCCCTTTAGGGATGGTGTCATCAGATAGAGTTAGAAAAATTGATGCCACCATAATGTGAGGAACTCCCATCCAATCAAGGCTAAGTCTCCTTTAGGTCTAATTTATCCTTTTGTTTTACTATGAACTATAATCTTGCTTTAAGCTTTTTTAAAGAACACATTCACTTTGATTTTTAGCATTAGTAAAATAATGATGAGAGTTATTATTTATTGCCCATTTACTCTGTGCCAGGTTTGGTTTTAAGTGATTGACATAGATTAATTCAGAAAATGCTCCCAAAATGGATTGTAGGTAATTACTATCATTATGCACCTTTCACAAATGAGGAAACTGAGGAACATAAAGAACTGACTTGCCCCAGGTCACAAAGCCAAACAGGAGGGGGAAGGGAATAAATACCCAAGTAGTAAAGTCAATAAGCCCCTTGGCACATGCTGGGTCTCATAATATACATAATAAAGTTCACTTTTATGATTTTTAAAATCAACTGTACTAACACATAATTTATGTAAAATAAAGTGTATGCATTTTTTGTACATTTTGATGAGTGGCACTTATTCAGCTTTGTAAACACTATCATAACCTAAATATAGAACATTCCATCATACTAAAACATTCCCTTGTTCCTCTATCCAGTGAATCCCAAACCCCACTCCTAGGCAACCAATGATGTGCTTCCTATCCCTCTATATTAGATGTCTTTTCTAGAATTTCATAGAAATGGGATCATACAGGTTCTTGTGCTTGGCTTCTTTTCCCAGACTAACCTTATTGAGATTTATCAATGTTGATACATCCATTAGTAGCACTTTCTATGCTGAGTGTTATTCCATTGTAAGGTAGTATCACTATTTACACAATTTATCTGTTGATGGACATTTTGGCTCTAATTTGGCGCTACCATGAATAAAAACTCCTTGAACATCTTAATAAAATTCTTTAAAAAGACTTAAAAAAATTTTTTGGTACAGTTTATGTTTCTTTGGGGGCAAATATCTAGAACTAAAATTGTTGTTTGTAGGTATGATACCGTTAACTTTATAAGGAACTATCAAAGGGGTTTGTAATACTATCACATTACAATTTTATTTTGCATTCCTTGATGACTAAAGCTTTGGACATCTTTTCTAGTATTTATTGGCTATCTATGTATCTTCTTTTCTGAAATGCCTGTTTTATCTTCTGTTTTGCCCATTTTAACTAGGTTGTTTGTATTATTATTGCATTATAATTTTAAAATCTGTATTAGTCTCAGAGGAAGAACTTAGTGATTCATCAGTTGCATACAATACCCAGTGCACAGTACTTCAAGTACCCTCCTTTTTTTTTTTTTTAAGATTTTTTATTTATTTGTGAGAGAGAGAATGAGAGAGAACATGAGAGGGAGGAGGGTCAGAGGGAGAAGCAGACTCCCTGCTGAGCAGGGAGCCCGATGCAGGACTTGATCCTGGGACTCCAGGATCATGACCTGAGCCGAAGGCAGTCGCTTAACCAACTGAGCCACCCAGGCGCCCTCAAGTACCCTCCTTAATGCCCATCATCCAGTTGCCCCATCCCCCCACCCACTTCCCTTCCAGCAACTCTGTTTGTTCCCTATATAGGGTTAAGAGTCCCTTACGGTTTGCCTCCCTCTGTTTTCTTATTTTATTTTACCTTACCTTCTGCTATGTTCATCTTTTTCATTTCTTAAATTCCACATGCGTGAAATCATACAGTATTTGTCTTTCTCTGACTGATTTATTTAGCTTAGTATAATATCCTCTGGTTCCATCCACATTGCTGCAAATGGCAAGATTTCATTCTTTTTGATGGCTGAGTAATATTCCACTGGATATGTATGTGTATGTGTGTCTGTGTGTGAATACCACATCTTTATCCATTCATCTGTTGATAGACATCTAGGCTCTTTCCATATTTTGGCATATGTTTTAAATGTATTGGTGACCCTGAGATAATATAAAAGTACACACAAAACATTGTTTGGCTTCTTTGAAAAGAAACTGTTTAGTAACAATAGTCTTTCCTATATGCACATGTCAGAAAGAAAGAAGGAGAAATGAAATGTAGTATGGGATTCTGACTTTTCAGCTATTTCCTGTAAAAGGTTTGTTATTAATCTACATGTGGTAAAATGTAGCTGATGTCAGAACAGTTACTGAGCAAGGGGTACATAATTCTATTATAATGATGTTGAGTTCCAGTACACATATAAATACCTGGTAAGTGGCAGGCATGTATACAAACTCACATAGATAAAAAACAGAGAACTCAGAAAATATTCACATACATTCCATGCTGTTCAGTTTATGCAATTTATTTCTTATTCTTCTAAAGCATCTTATTCTAGTGAATGTCTAGGTTATCAATATTGTTATGTTTGTTTTCATAATGAATATAAAACAATAGTCTTATGGAACAATTTCTAAGCAGACGCTATTACTTACCTTTCTCAAATTGATAGATTCTCCCCCTGTAACACATTCTGAGAAAGATTAAAGTTTGATAACTTGCTGAAAACTTTCATACATTTACAATTCAATTATCAGATATTTAATGAAATATTATTTTTTTGGTAAAATATTTCCTAGGTATGTTGAAATGTTGAATTTCTTCCACTGATATTTACCTGACCGATGAGGAGTTGTTGTGGATAAAAACTATGGTCATTCAGGATATTGTCAGGGGTTTCTCCTGTGTCAGGTTTCTGATATATGCTGAGTTCAGATATCCACAGAAATCATATTCATAGGCTTTATTAGTTGAGGGTTGGTGAGTATATGTTAGTATAAAGTATACCCAAGCCTGTAGAAACTCAGTAGAGAACAAGTTTATTTCCTCACTGCAAAAAGGTGGTGTACATGGAGGAGAAAACTCCATTCCAGTCACTCTTTACCCTGTTTCCTTGCATCTTGTATTCTCCCATCTTCAGTGCATGAGCCCCATGGTTTCACTGGTAGTAATCTCCACTCCATTCTGATAAGGGACAGGAGAAAAACTGAGAATTTGAGGAATGTATTAAATGAGACTGGTCTTTGACACCCACATCCACATCCTACTAGCCAGAGGTTATTAACATGACCCCATTCGGATGATACTAGTTGAGAAATTTGGACTAGGTGTGGCATGAGGGAAAAGAGTAAATGGTTATTGGTGAACAATTAATAGTCATTATATGGCATATGGGGATTACTTCTGTGTAAGTCAAATTGAGGGCTGATTTGTAATAGAAGAATTCCCCACATCCATTATTTCATTTTTTTGTCTGTGTTGAAATACTGTGAGTTCTTTAACCTTTATGTATTTTCTGTTGTACTGAGAAAGCTGGCTTTTGGCTAAAGGTTATCAAACACTTATTACATTCTCAGTTTTCTCATTGTATCATTTCTCTGATGATGAGTAAATTTTGATAACTGACACAAAGTTTTCACATTTTTATTACATTCCCAGACCTTTTCTGCAGTGTGAGTTTTCTGAGGATTAAGTACAGAGTACTTCTCACATTATCTTTGTAATTTCTTTGCTGGGTGAGTTCTCTGATCCATGATGAGGACTGCACTCTGGATGCAAGACTGCCCATATAAAATATATTCCAAGAATTTCTCTCCTGTGTAAGTTCTCTGATGTTTGTGAAGGTATGTATCTTGCAGAGGAACTTGCACTTGTTTATTCTATCCA
The DNA here is from genome assembly GCF_002201575.2 of Neomonachus schauinslandi. Lineage (NCBI taxonomy): Eukaryota > Metazoa > Chordata > Mammalia > Carnivora > Phocidae > Neomonachus > Neomonachus schauinslandi. The sequence goes on from NC_058415.1 coordinate 30,357,627, forward strand.
TAGGGTTCTCTTTCTCTTTTATATTGTGAGATTTGATTTCTGGCTCAAAGTTTTTCCATATTCTTTACATTCATATACTTAACTCCCTGTGTGAGCTTTCTGATGTTCTCTAAGGCTTGATTTCTGGCTGAAAGTTTTCCCACATTTATCACATTTATAGGGTTTCTCCCCTGTGTGAGTTCTCTGATGTACTCTGAGGTTTGACTTCTGGCTGAAAGCTTCTCCACAGTGATTACAATTATAGGGCTTCTCTCCTGTGTGAGTTCTCTGATGTTTTCTTAAGACTGACTTTTCACTGAAAGCTTTTCCACATTCATTACATTCATAGGGTTTCTCCCCTGTGTGAGTTCTCTG
>NC_058415.1:30357990-30361245 GCF_002201575.2 Neomonachus schauinslandi
ATTCATTACATTCATAGGGTTTCTCCCCTGTGTGAGTTCTCTGATGTATTCTTAGACCTGACTTTGCACTGAAAGCCTTCTCACAACCATCACATTTATAGGGTTTCTCTCCTGTGTGAGTTCTCTGATGTTTTCTTAGGCGTGACTTCTCACTGAAAGCTTTCCCACATGCATGACATTTGTAGGTTTTCTCCCCTGTGTGACTTTCCAGAGGCTGAATCAGGAATGAATTCATAGTACAGGATTTTCCACATTCATTACATTCATAGGGTTTCACTGTTACGTGAGTTCTCTGATGTATGTTGAAAGCTGACTGGCAACCTAATGTCTCTGTACATGTGTCATAGTCAGAGGATTTGTCTGTTGTGTGAGTTCTCTGATGCACTGGGAGGGCTGGATTATGGCTGAAATTCTTTCCATATTCAAAGGGTTTCACTCCTACATGAATTTTCTGATGTTCTCTAATGTGTGATTTTTGGCTGAAAGGTTTCCCTTCTGTGTCAGTTCTTTGAGTGATCCTACTGAAATTATTTCTGTTTTCAGTACATTGATATTCATTAAATTCATAATGACTCTTCTCCTCTGGATTACTGCTATGAGAGACTATAAGAGTTGATTTATCACATTGTTTTCCCCCAAATTTACTGAATTTATAAGATTTCACTTTTGGGTGGGTACTCCCAGATGTAATGAGGGCAGTCTTTTCAAGGAAAGCTTTTCCACATTCATTGTACTCAGAAGCTTGCTGCAAAGTCTGAATTGCCTGATGCTGAATGACTTTCTCTTTATGACTGAATGATTTCACATTTTTACTATAGACAAATGATTTCTCTCCAGTATTAGTTCTGCCCTCCTTAATACTGAGGAGCCATTTCTCACATACAGTAAGCTCATGAGCCTTCTTTCTTGAATACTGACAGTGTGGAGTCAATGAGCTGAGACGCAGGTAAGTAGGCTCTGTAGTGTCAAATTTATAGGGCATTGTTCTTGCAGGTAAAATGTTTATGTCCAGATTATATGGTTTTTCTGAAATCTCTTCTGCTGTAGTCAATGATTTGTTGGTGAATAAAACTTGCCACAAATATTTGCCTTGGTTTTCTAGGCTCTTCTCTGAGAGTTGATTAGGTTGGGAGTCTTCTAGAAATGAGAAAATTAAAAATACTTTAAGATATTTAACACACTTCTTATGGAATGGGACTTATAGATATATGCCCTATTATGTATTTGATGCCTCAGTTTCCCAACAATAAAGTAATTCCAAGTATATAGTCTCTTTTTGTTAAAAAAAAAAAAAAAGCTTTTTGTAGTAGCAAGAGAAGAAACTAGAAAAAAATATACATACGTATTTGGCATCTTAAAATATAGTTTTCAGAATTGGTTAAAGAAGAAGATATAAAGGAAAGGAACAATTGAGAATGGAGAATATATTCAAGAGAGTTAGATCTTGGGAACAGAAAAGACAGGAAAAAAGTAGTGAATGGGATGAATTCAACAAAGATTATGGAACTAAGTAGATTAAAAGGCTTCCAATGGATTTATCGGAGATAGAATTTGCATTAGGGAAAAATACAAGTCTAGATTCTTAGTCAAATATAGATTAAAATGGTAGCATAATCATTAGACTATATGATTACAGTTGGAGCTCCATTTTTTCCAGTCTACACAAAACACTAAAACTAATTTATAATGGTACCAACTAACTCATGGTGAAAGAAAAAAAGTTTGCCATGCTTTAATTCTCTCTGTGGTATCATTCACAGAAACATAAGTGTATCAGTATAAGTAAAAAAAAAAAAAAAAAAAAAAAAAAAGATGGGTGTTAAAGTAATTTTTCCACCTATATTGGAGTTCTGGTACCTTGTTATTATTGTCCAATAGTGAATATCTCTTGGTCATCAAACCTTAACTTTTCTCTTTTCAACTTGCTCATAATTTTCCCCAAACTAGTCTTGCTTGCCCAATCTTTGATTCTGTTTTTCAACATATCTAGTTTTTTTTTTTTTTTGACTGTGAGAACCTTAAGGATCATGTTTCAAACTGGCCCTAAACACTACAAATATCCTTTATATTTATTCACCATAAGTTTCTTATGCATAGCGGTGCCTGGGTGGCTCAGTCATTAAGTGTCTGCCTTCGGCTCAGGTCATGATCTCAGGATCCTGGGATAGAGCCCCGCATCAGGCTCCCTGCTCAGTGGGAAGCCTGCTTCTCCCTCTCCCACTTCCCCTGCTTGTGTTCCCTCTCTTGCTGTGTCTCTCTGTGTCAAATAAATAAATAAAATCTTAAAAAAAAAGAAAGAAAGCTTAAAAAAAAAGTTTCTTATGCATATTTGACTGTTATTGCCCTGCTACTACCCACACTCCTAGCAAAAACGTCAGGCCTATGCTAAAAATATTTGAAAGCCTTGAATACACTGCCTTAGGTGCCAAGAGATGAAAGATTTAAGTGATTCAGGGCAAATTTCACACTAACATGTTCATTTTGTGTTCTAGCTACCATTCCACCAGTCCAAAGTATTTTCTGCTCTAATCTTGCTATCAGTCCCCATTAAATGGTTCTTTTCCAGCAGTAACTTTATACTCACACTCTTTCCCTAAATTGCCCTCCATTCTAGTCTTAGGACTATATAAAATCTAGATGCCCTTCAGGTACAGCAAAGCTATTGTCATTAAACTTAACAACAGAAAGGCTTCTAATATCTTCTCACAAATTTAAGCAACATATATTTTAAAATCTGAAAGAAGTATCATTCTGCCTGTATCATTCATTTCAACAAGGGATATATAGAGAGTGCCCATATTTGTGACTCATGATTTTTAAAGTAAATATCATAACCCAAATCAGGAGGCATCTTAAAATTGATGGCAAGCCAATAGTTAAATGGGCAGCATTTTCTCTTTCTTGGTTGTACTTAAAATACTGGTTCATCTTTTAATCAACAGTACCTATATTATATGAAATATATTTTATGCAGATTTGCTCACTTTTCCAAAATGAAACCTTCACTGTGATATTCTTTGCATCCTTCCGTAATACGTCAGTGGTCCATAAGAAGCAGTGTGCTTCAGGGCGCCTGGGTGGCTCAGTTGGTTAAGCGACTGCCTTCTGCTCAGGTCATGATCCTGGAGTCCTGGGATCGAGTCCCACATCGGGCTCCCTGCTCAGCAGGGAGTCTGCTTCTCCCCCTGACCCTCCCCGCTCTCATGCTCTCTCTATCTCATTCTCTCTCTCAAATAAATAAATAAAATCTTTAAA
>NC_058415.1:30687943-30754091 GCF_002201575.2 Neomonachus schauinslandi
TAATTTGTCTCTGAATGTTGGCTTTGCTGCAGGTGGAAGAGGTGCCAAAAACCTGGTACAATGATTCTCAGTCACCTAATCAAAATATTCCTTATTGTAAATTTCTACCTTGTTATTCTGATTTATATAAACTGGTAAGTTTTATTGGTGCTAATCAGTTCCATAACCTTTAAACTGATCTTGCTCATGAGCCTACAATCTGTGGGGTGGCAGGACATTTTAGACTTGCCAGTTAGCAGTATTTTGGTTTAAAAAGAACATTTTGAATTTGACCATTTGGTTTATTTAAAGTCCCATTGCAGGGGTGCCTGGGTGGTTCAGTTGGTTAAGTGTCTGACTCTTGATCTCAGCTCAGGTCATGATCTCCTCAAGCCCCAAGCTGGGCTCCGTACTCAGCGGGGAGTCTGCTTGAGATTCTCTCTCTCCCTGTTCCTCTGCCCCTCCCCTCCATGCTCTCACATGCTCTGTCTCTCTGTCTCTCTCTCTCAAGTAAATACATAAATCTTAAAAAAAAAAAATCCCATTCCATATGGGAATTTGTCTTAGACAAAAGCTCAGTCTTCACAGTGTGACTATCCTGTTTTACCTCTTCTACAACATAGTGTCCCAAAGTATGAAGCTTGTTGTATAATAAAGAATTTGCCTGGCCTTTGTCCTGGTTTCTGGGAGGTCATGGAAGCTCTGTGTTATGACTCTTCCAGACCTTGTCCTATGTATCTTTTCATGTTTCACCCTGACTTGAATCTTTTATAATAGAACTGTATTTTTAAATACAGTGATTTCCTGAGTTCTGTGAATTGATCCAGTGAATTAATGAAACAAAGGTGGGGAGCTGGGCATGGGAGCCTCCTGGACTTGTAGTCATTTGGTCAGAAGTGCAGATGGCCTGGGGATCCCTGAACTTGTGGCTGGCATCTAAAGTGGGGACAGTCCTATTGGGAACTGTGCCTTCTAGCCTGTGGAGTCTGATGCTAACTCCCAAGTGTTTGCATCAGCCTTGAATTGAACTGCTATACACAAAGGCTGTACTCATGGCAGGGGCAGAGACATAACTATACTGTCCTGGTGTCCTCTGGATTGTTTCTGAGTCACATCCCTCAGGTAAGCTCAGTCTCTCTCTTTTTTTTTTTTTTTTTAAAGATTTCATTTATTTATTTGACAAGGAGAGAGAGACAGCAAGAGAGGGAACACAAGCAGGGGGAGTGGGAGAGGGAGAAGCAGGCTTCCCACCGAGCAGGGAGCCCGATGTGGGACTTGATCCCAGGACCCTGGGGTCATGACCTGGGCCAAAGGCAGACACTTAATGACTGAGCCACCCAGGCGCCCCAAGCTCAGTTTCTCTTATCTTCATTTCATTTCATGTCTTTTGTCTCTAGAGGCACATGTGTCTTGGGAGAGACTCATAAATATATAAGTTGACATTTTTGATTATTGTTATAGCATTGAAATAGCTTATAACTTTTTAAGTGATTAAAAAGTCAAAATTTCTTAGGAGGTCTGAAAATCATATTCTTAACAACTGGTGTCTGTTGTTATCCAGGATGATGCTGAACCCAAGGGATGCCAATGTCCTTCTCTGAAAAATTAATTCTAAGATCAAACACTGAAGGGGACATAAGGTACTACTGTGAACACAGAAGCTCTGCTGCTTTAAGAAACAAACTTTTCCCAACTTGTTACTCAGAGGAGGCACTCCCACCACTACTCTTCTCGGCCTCCTACACAAAATTCCTTAAGAGCGTGGGGTCTGCTGAGGACTCTTCTGCTCCACCTCTGGGGTATCTATTCTTCTTGGGAGCCAATGTTCCTCTGACAGCGGTTGCCATCATCCTCCACCTCAGCACTGGCACAGATTTTTCAACTCTGGCTGCAGGTTAGAATCACAGGGAAGGTTTCATAAAATGTCCATAGCTGTCTCTACCTTCAGAAAATCTTGCTTACACAGCCTAGGTAATTCTGGCTTCTGCTGAACACGGCCTTAAAAGGCTCTGTGCTCGGGGGTGGGGTGGGAGGGATGGGGTGAATGGGTGATAGACACTGGGGAGGGTATGTGCTCTGGTAAGTGCTGTGAATTGTGCAAGACTGTTGAATCTCAGGTCTGTACCTCTGAAACAAATAATGCAATATATGTTAAGAAAAAAAAAAGAAGAAGATAGCAGGAGGGGAAGAATGAAGGGGGGGAAATTGGAGGGGGAGACGAACCATGAGAAACTATGGACTCTGAAAAACAAACTGAGGGTTCTAGAGGGGAGGGGGGCGGGAGGATGGGTTAGCCTGGTGATGGGTATTAAAGAGGGCACGTTCTGCATGGAGCACTGGGTGTTATGCACAAACAATGAATCATGGAACACTACATCAAAAACTAATGATGTAATGTATGGTGATTAACATAACAATAAAAAAATTTTTAAAAAAAAGGCGCTGTGCTCTGCAGTTGCCTGCAGACTGCTGGCTTGGTTAACACCCAGGGAAAAAGTCCCTATCCAGCTGCATCTCCTGATGCACTCCGGGGCTAGGCACATTCTGTTTTTGTCTTAGCTTTTACTACTAGAAAGAGAGTTGTCAGTTTGAAGTATTTCATCTAGTTTTGCAGTTCCAATGAAGCATTTCCAAATTAATATTAAGAAAACCAACAACTACTTTATTTTTTTTTCAAGGTATGGAAGAAAATTTATTTAGCTTTGTGAGGCTTTACTTTCACAATAATACATACCCTTGGTACTGTAAGACCCTATTAAAGTTTCACAAATTGCCTTAATAAGGTAAATATTTAGGTTGATTTTATGAGACTTTCAGACATTAAGTTTGAGAAAGTTAGTGGTTTCCAGAATTTGCACAGATGATGACAATCAAAACAAATAAAATAAAGTAAAATAAAGAATAAAACTTTCTTAATACCCCTAATAACATAGTAAGTTGCAATTTCTAATCAAACACCTATTTCTAGGTTATATTCATTTTGATCTCTTATTTTCCATTTTACTCTGGTATTTTCTTCTGAATATAGGTTACAAATAATCTTTTGTATTAACTCCCGGTTTTAATACCACAAAGTCACCTGTTTTAACTTGACTATATATTTTTTTTTTTTTTTTAAAGATTTTATTTATTTATTTGAGAGAGAGAATGAGAGAGAGAGAGCACATGAGGGGGGGGGGGGTCAGAGGGAGAAGCAGGCTCCCCGCCGAGCAGGGAGCCCGATGTGGGACTCGATCCCGGGACTCCAGGATCATGACCTGAGCCGAAGGCAGTCGCTTAACCAACTGAGCCACCCAGGCGCCCTAACTTGACTATATTTTTATCACTTAGTGTAGGATACACTTTTTAAACTAGTTATACTCCAGTAACTTTGTGAATGAAAAAAGGGGAAGAAAACTAAGAACAAATAATGGAGTCATTCTTTCACTGATCCTCATCCAATTTCAGGAAAATCACTTTCCAAAAGCAGCAATTCTAATAAATCTTTCCATGTCTAAAAAGAAACTGAAACAAAAGGGAAATCATGGGAAACCTGTGATAGTTTACTAGATATTATGTGCTTTTAGTAGCTCAACACTGGTAATACTTGATAATCAAGAGTAAATTAATAGGCTAACATTTAAAAGTGTATACTTTAATAAGCATATAAACAATTAGGTAAGCTTGTGGAGAAGCTGACCAAGATACATATATTAGGAGATACAATTGTCCATCTAAATTTTCTAGATTTTTTTTTTTTTTGCAGAGTATTTATTCAAGTTGTTTACTATATAATTTCTCCTATGCCATTTTGGAAGTCCTTTATTGTAAAGACTAGTCTTTTGTCTGATGACAAACAGCAGCCACACAGTCAGTGATTATTCTGGACCTCCAGGTTGGATAAATTCAATTTCTTCTTTTTTTTTTTTTAAAAAAAGATTTTATTAGTTTATTTGACAGAGAGAGAGACAGCGAGAGAGGGAACACAAGCAGGGGGAGTGGGAGAGGGAGAAGCAGGCTTTCCGCAGAGCAGGGAGCCCGATGCGGGGCTCAATCCCAGGACCCTGGGATCATGACCTGAGCCGAAGGCAGACGCTTAACGACTGAGCCACCCAGGCGCCCCAAATTCAATTTCTTCTTGAGATACAAGTTTCCTTCTGTATTTCTGAGGTAATGTTTTTATTATTCCTGCAGTGTCTGGTGGACCCTGATGCATCAGCAAATCTGGGGATTTACTTCCCTTAGAATGCTGTGAAATTGAAGAAGAGTGAGGCAGTAGCCCTGTGATCTCAAAACTTCTGATACGTTAGGTTTAGGATTGCCTCTTCTGTCAGGGAACCTTATTAATGGAGTATGTGACTTGACTACCTGAACGACCCTGCTGGCAGACGCCATCTTGCTGCCCATCATGACCCCAGCAACAACTACTTTATTTAATGAGAACTTACACTGTGCTAAAGTTTTACATGCATTTTCTTTTTCTTAGCCTTTTTGTGGTGAAATATGACACACATACAGAAAGAGTTTACGAAACAAAAATATGCATCTGAGAGAATTATCACAAAGCAAACACTCGTATAAGCGTTGCCTAAATTAAAAAAGAAATACAACACTGCTAGCACTCAAGAAACTACCCAGTCCCCCCTTCTCACTAACCCCTCATTCCCCATCAAAGGTAGCCTCTACCCTGACATTTAAGGTAATCACTTCCCTGTTCCTTTTGATCATCCATCACCAAATATGCATCTCCAAATTTGAGTTTTGTCTTGCAGCTTGTGAATTTCACACCCAGGGAATCTCACAGTATGTGTTCTTTTGTGTTCAGCTTCTTTTGCTCAATATCACATTTGAGATGCATCCATATTGTTATACGCAGATGAAATTAATTTATCTTCATTGCATGAAAATAAATCCACTTACCCACTCTACTGTTGAATAGCATCTGAGCCAATTCCAGATTATGGTCATTGCAACAATGCTGCTATGAGCATTCTTGCACATATCTCCTGATGCACATGGAATTGCTGGGCTATGGGCCATGCTCATCCTTCACTTCAGTAGACATGTTGAGCTATTTTCCTAAGTGGCTGCATTAATTCACATTCCCACACACTATACTCTCACCAACACCTGGTATTGCCAATCATCCTCTTGCTAGCTGTGCTGGTGAGTGTGTATGGCAGCCCACCATGGTTTTGCTTTGCATTTCCCAATATAGTGAGGTTGAACACCCACCTTCTTCTATGTTCATTGGCCACCTGGGTATCTTCCCCTGAAAAGTGCCTGTTCAGTTCTTTTGCTCATTTTCCCCAAATTCTCTGCTCATCTCATGATTTTCAGGATATTCTGGATGCAAGCCTTCTCTGTCATATTTGAAAAAATAGCTCCTTCAGTGCAAGACCTGACTTCTCATTCTCCCAAGTAATGTACTGAGACAAACTAAGGCTCCAGTTTTAAAGCATACCATGTATATTTTCTCAAGTGATCCTTCCAAAATTCCTATAAGGTAGAATTATTGCCCCTATCCTGAGGGAGAGGAAACTTGTTCTTACAGAAGTTAGCTAACATGTCTAATAAGTGGCAGAACTGAGATTAGTTTTCAGATCTGCCTGACTCCAAAGCCCATGCACTTAATCCCCAGGTTCTACTAATAATGACTTTATATTTATGTCTTGGTCACAGTCCCAGCAAGCAGCACCTGAAAGCCAGGTTTGCAGACTTCTGTTCCTTTGTTAACCACTCTCTGAACCACTATTCCACACAGGATAGACACACATTCACTGTTGCCTGTTAGTTATTAAATATTAACTTAAATAATACTGTGAATTTAATCCTGGGAAAAATCTCAGAAAAGAATTGTTATCAGGCCACACTTGGTAAAAAGTTAGCTCTAGTTAACCTCTTTTACTTTTTTAACAAAGTTTTAACACTTAGTCCCAAGCATGACTGCATGTTCTCCCAATCATAAACATGACAGGGGAAAGATCAATCATGAGAATTCAAGTGACATCTTCTGGCCCCCCACCTGTCCACTCAGCAATGTAGGGTCCCTGCCCTGTGCTGCATTTGGGGGAACTTAACTGAGCGCGTGTGGGCTAAGTTGGGCGGTAGAAGAAACAAGAGTGATGTCAGACTCATGGTGTTTCATCCTATGTTCAATGTATATCAAACACAGGACAGTGGAAAATAGAGGGATAGAAAAGGAATACCTGGCAAATGCCAACCAAAGAAAGCTGAATGGAAATATTAATATTAATATTAGAATAACTGTGATTTCTTTGTTACAGACAGCAAGCATTTCCAACCCCATCTGCCAGCCACATTGCTCAGCTGTGGCACTCACCCAGAGGATGAGTCCTTGCACTCTGATTCATTATGAGAAAGTTTAAGGTTCTTCCCTTCTGCTTCTGGGTAAAGAAGGGCAATGCCTGGCTGTGACCTGGACACTCTCCTAGTGTGAGGCCAAGGAAAGAAGGTTCAGCTTTGACTTGATCATGAGGTGTTGCTATTGATTGTTTTGCACTGAGACTAGCTTCTCTTAAGACCTGGAGCTATTCAGAGCTGTGTTTATGACCAAATCTTCAGAGTCAGATAGAACGTGTGTTTAAAAAGAGGCAACAAGGGCGCCTGGGTGGCTCAGATGGTTAAGCGTCTGCCTTCGGCTCAGGTCATGATCCCAGGGTCCTGGGATCGAGTCCCACATCGGGCTCCCCGCTCAGCGGGGAGCCTGCTTCTCCCTCTGACCCTCTCCCCTCTCATGCTGTTTCTCTCTCGCTCGCTCTCTAAAAAATAAATAAAATCTTAAAAAAAAAAAGAGGTAACAAGCCCAAAATGAAGGAATTTGCCCCCCACCCCCCTCCAGCAAACAGCAAACCAAGACTTAATTATAGTTTCAACCTATCCCAGGAGTGTGACCTTTTAATAGTCAATCTGATATTTCCTCATCGGCACTTGTGAGGTAATCTGCATGATATAAACCCTGCTGTGCCCTTCCTCCCCAAGAATCATCTTGGCCAGAAACAATCCTTATGTTTCTTTTGCTAATAACTTCCTTGCCCCCTCCTCCTTCCTATAAAAAACCTTCCATTTGTACAACTCTTCCAGCATCTTTGTACTTGCTAGATGGAATGCTGCCCAATTCATGAATCACTTAATAAAGCCAATTAGGTCTTCAAATTCACTTGGTTGAATTTTGTTTTTTAACAGTCTTATATCTGGAGGAAGGAGAGGCACTTGTTGGTTGACCTGGAAACAGATGGATCAGCCTGAAGGCTCCACCACTGGTAGAAGGATGATTGACTGGGACAGATGTCCAGAAGGAGGCACTGTGGGGCATTGCTTGGTGAACCCTCTTGGCAACACAGGGTGCCTGCAAAGAAATGAATTCTGCAGAAAAAGGTTAGTTGCTTGGTCTAAAATGTTCAGCTTGCTCTTCCTTTCCCTCTTAATTAGAGAAAGAGGCAAAAAGAATAAGAGTTACAGATAAACTGGAGAGAGGGAGGGAAAGAATCAATGTTTAAAATGTTTTTCCTTGGAAATTCAGTCTCTAACACTGGGCCTCCTTTTGTGTCTCACTCAACTCCCTGCACCATGGGGCCTCTGGGTAGGGCCTCTGGGTAGGGCCTCTGCGGGAGCCTTCCTTCTCACTGTATTCCTCAGAACACTTAAACTGGGTATATGCTGCTATTTGAATTTTTAATATACTGAAATACATGTGCAACTGCCCAACACCTGTTTTATGTTCTAGAGTGACTAGGACACTTTCAGACATGGATCAGCTGAGAGCAATGGGGTAAACTTCCTGTCCTTGCTCTGGGGCAGGGGTCCCAAACCTCTGCTGTTCCAATACCAGGGACACAAGTTTTTTTTGTTTTTGTTTTGTTTTGTTTTTAAAGATTTTATTTATTTATTTGAGAGAGAGAATGAGAGAGAGAGAGCATGAGACGGGGGAGGGTCAAAGGGAGAAGCAGACTCCCTGCTGAGCAGGGAGCCTGATGCGGGACTCGAGCTATGCACCATCTGTTTTGTTATTTGTTTACGTAGGAATGGGGCGCCTGGGTGGCTCAGTGGTTAAGCGTCTGCCTTCAGCTCAGGTCATGATCAGTGGTTAAGCGTCTGCCTTCGGCTCAGGTCATGATCCCGGGGTCCTGGGATCGAGCCCCTCATTGGGCTTCCTGCTCAGCAGGAAGCCTGCTTCTCCCTCTCCCACTCCCCCTGCTTGTGTTCCCTCTCTTGCTGTGTCTCTCTCTGTCAAATAAATGAATAAAATCTTTTTTTTTAAAAAAAAGGAAAGACATTAGAGTTCCAAGCCGATGGCCAAGAAAGAATTCTTGAGATGTCTTTGGTGCAAAAAAGTGGTTTTTTTAAAGCATGGGACAGGACCCGTGGGCAGAAAGAGCTGTTTTGGGGTCATGAGGAGTGGCCCATTATATATTTCAAGTTGGGAGGGGGTTAAGGATAGGGTAAGTCTCTAAGGAATTTTGGAAGCAAGGTTTCCAGGACCTTGAGGGGGCTAACTATTATTAGGAAAATGTCATTTATTACCGTCTAATAAAACCTTAGTCATGAGACCCTTCAGATGTATATTGGTGAGCCATATGCTTGGGGGATGATTGCCAACATGTATCTTGGGGCGTAGGAGATAAAAGAAGTTTCCAAAAGAATTTTTATATGTTAAAGTAGGCTTACAGGATCCTGGTGGGGGGCAGGGGTGGTGGTCGGTCGAGGATTTCCTTTTGCCCTTAGCAAAGTGTCAACATCCAGGCAGTTGAGTGCCTAGAAGAATGTCACTCTGCCTGTTTCAAGGACTTGTCAATGGGCTGTAGGTAGTAAAGAAATTTAATAGTTTTTCTTTTGTTTCTCATATCATTTACTATTTTAAAAAATATACTCTCCTTGTTAATTAATTGAATGTATATAAAATTAAAAATACACTTTTACTTAAGTAAATGCATTTTTTATTAAAAAAAAACCACCTTTATACTTCTCAGATTTTACCAGTATATAAGTATGTGTACACATCTATTAAGCATTTTTAAAAAGCCTTTGACCACCATTGGTCTGATAGCCACATAGAAGGTACTGGTGAAAAAAACCCAAAAACCTGAAAAGACTGTTTACCAATTGCAATCAAGAGACCAAGGATACTGAAAACTGCACCTGGGGATGAACAGGGTTTTTATTTTATTTTATTATTTTTTTTTTAATTTTATTTTATTTTATTATGTTATGTTAGTCACCATACAATACATCATTAGTTTTTGATGTAGTGTTCCATGACTCATTGTTTTTGAATAACACCCAGTGCTCCATGCAATACATTCCCTCCTTAATACCCATCACCAAGCTAACCCATCCCCCCACCCCCCTCCCCTCTAAAACCCTCAGTTTGTTTCTCAGAGTCCATAGTCTCTCATGGTTCGTCTCCCCCTCCGATTCCACCCCCCTCATTTTTCCCTTCCTTCTCCTAATGTCCTCCATGCTGTTCCTTATGTTCCACAAATGAGTGAAACCATATGATAATTGACTTTCTCTGCTTGACTTATTTCACTTAGCATAATCTCCTCCAGTCCCATCCATGTTGATGTAAAAGTTGGGTATTCATCCTTTCTGATGGCTGAGTAATATTCCATTATATATATGGACCACATCTTCTTTATCCATTCATCTGTTGAAGGGTATCTCGGCTCTTTCCACAGTTTGGCTATTACGGACATTGCTTTTATGAACATTGGGGTGCATATGGCCCTTCTTTTCACTACATCTGTGTCTTTGGGGTAAATACCCAGGAGTGCAATTGCTAGGTCATATTTTTGATTTTTTGAGGCACCTCCACATTGTTTTCCAAAGTGGCTGTACCCACTTGCATTCCCACCAACAGTGTAAGAGGGTTCCCCTTTCTCCACAACCTCTCCAACATTTGTTGTTTCTTGCCTTGTCAATTTTTGCCATTCTAACTGGTGTAAGGTGGTATCTCAATGTGGTTTTGATTTGAATTTCCCTGATGGCTAATGATGATGAACATTTTTTCATGTGTCTGTTAGCCATTTGTATGTCTTCTTTGGAGAAGTGTCTGTTCATGTCTTCTGCCCCTTTTTGACTTGATTATTTGTTTTATGGGTGTTGAATTTGAGGAGCTCTTTATAGATCTTGGGTATCAGCCCTTTGTCTATAGTGTCATTTGCAAATATCTTCTCCCATTCTGTGGGTTGCCTCTTTGTTTTGTTGACTGTTTCCTTTGCTGTGCAGAAGCTTTTTATCTTGATGAAGTCCCAAAAGTTCATTTTCCCTTTTGTTTCACTTGCCTTTGGAGATGTATCTTGAAACAAGTTGCTGTGGCTGATGTCGAAGAGGTTACTGCTTACGTTCTCCTCTAGAATTTTGTTGGATTCCTGTCTCACATTGAGGTCTTCCATCCATTTTGAGTTTATCTTTGTGTATGGTGTTAGAGAATGGTCGACTTTCATTCTTCTGCATGTGGCTGTCCACTTTTCCCAGCACCATTTATTGAAGAGACTGTCTTTTTTCCATTGCATATTTTTTCCTGCTTTGTCGAAGATTATTTGACCAAAGAGTTGAGGATCCATATCTGGGTTCTCTATTCTGTTCCATCGGTCTGTATGTCTGTTTTTGTGCCAGTACCATGCTGTCTTGGTGATCATGGCTTTGTAATATAGCTTGAAATCAGGCAACGTGATGCCCCCAGCTTTGTTTTTCTTTTTCAACATCTCCTTGGCGATTCGGGGTCTTTTCTGATTCCATACAAATTTTAGGATTGTTTGTTCCAGCACTTTGAAAAATGTCATTGGAATTTTGATCAGGACGGTGTTGAAGGTATAGATTGCTCTGGGTAGCATAGACACTTTAACAATGTTTACTCTTCCGATCCATAAGCATGGAATGTTTTTCCATCTTTTTGTCTTCTTCCATTTCTTTCATGAGTGTTTTGTAGTTCCTAGAGTATAGATCCTTTACGTCTTTGGTTAGGTTTATTCAAGGTATCTTATGTTTTTTGGTGCTATTGTAAATGGAATCATTTCTCTAATTTCTCTTTCTACAGTTGCATTGTTAGTGTATAAGAAAGCAACTGAATTCTGCGCATTGATTTTGTATCCTGCCACATTACTGAATTGTTGTATGAGTTCTAGTAATTTAGGGGGGAGTCTTTTGGGTTTTCCACATAAAGTATCATGTCGTCTGTGAAAAGAGAGAGTTTGACTTCTTCTTTGCTAATTTGAATACCTTTTATTTCTTTTTGTTGTCTGATTGCTGTTGCTAGGTCTCTTGACGTGTTCCTGATCTTAAGGGAAAGGCTCTCAGCTTTTCCCCATTGAGGATGATATTCACTGTGGGTTTTTCATAGATGGATTTTATGAACTTGAGGAATATTCCCACTATCCCTATACTCTAAAGAGTTTTAATCAGGAAAGGATGCTGTATTTTGTCAAATGCTTTTTCTGCATCAATTGAGAGGACCATATGATTCTTCTCTCTCCTCTTATTAATGTGTTCTATCAAACTGATTGATTTGCAAATGTTGAACCACCCTTGCATCCTGGGAATAAATCCCACTTGGTCATGGTGGATGATCCTTTTAATGTATTGTTGGATCTTATTAGCTAGGATTTTGTTGAGGATTTTGGAATCCATATTAATCAGGGATATCGGTCTGAAATTCTCCTTTTTTTTTTTAAGATTATTTATTTATTTATTTATTTGAGACAGAGAGAACGAGAGAGAGAGCACATGAGAAGGGGGAGGGTCAGAGGCAGAAGCAGGCTCCCTGCCGAGCAGGGAGCCCGATGCGGGACTCGATCCCGGGACTCCAGGATCATGACCTGAGCCGAAGGCAGTTGCTCAACCAACTGAGCCACCCAGGCGCCCTGAAATTCTCCTTTTTGATGGGATCTTTGCCTGGTTTGGGGATTAAGGTGATGTTGGCCTCATAGAATGAGTCTGGAAGCTTTCCTGCTGTTTCTATTTTTTGAAACAACTTCAGTAGAATAGGTATTATTTCTTCTTTGAATGTTTGGTAGAATTCCCCAGGGAATCCATCAGGCCCTGGACTCTTGTTTTTTGGGAGGTTTTTGATCACTACTTCAGTCTCGTTCCTGGTTATTGGCCTATTCAGGTTGTCAATTTCTTCCTGTTTCAGTCTTAGTAGTTTATAGGTTTCTAGGAAGGCATCCATTTCTTCCAGGTTGCTCAGTTTATTGGCATATAGCTGTTGATAATAATTTCTGATAATTGTTTCTATTTCCTTGGTGTTAAAGGTGATCTCTCCTCTTTCATTCATAATTTTATTAATTTGGGTCCTTTCTCTTTTCTTTTGGATAAATATAGCCAGTGGTTTATCGATCTTATTAATTCTTTCAAAGAATCAGCTTCTAGTTTCGTTGATCTGATCTACTGTGTTTCTGGTTTCTAATTCATTGATTTCTGCTCTAATCTTAATTATTTCTTTTCTAATGCATGGCTTAGGCATCGTTTGTTGCTTTTTCTCTAGTTATTTAAGGTGTAGAGTTAGTTGGTGAATTCGCGATTTTTCTATTTTTTTGAGTGAGTCTTGGATGGCTATGTATTTCCCCCTTAGGACTGCCTTTGCAGTATCCCATAGGTTTTGGACCAATGTGTTTTCATTCTCATTGGTTTCCATGAATTGTTTAAGTTCTTCTTTGATTTCCTGGTTGACCCAAACATTCTTGAACAGAGCGGTCTTTAGCTTCCAAGGATTTGAATTTCTTCCAAATTTTTCTTGTGATTGAGTTCCAGTTTTAAAGCTTTATGGTCTGAGAATATGCAGGGAATAATCTCAATCTTTTGGTATTGGTTGAGACCTGATTTGTGACCTAGTATTGTGGAATATTCTGGAGACAATTCCATGTGTGCTCGAGAAGAATTAGTATTCTGTTGTTTTGGGGTGGAATGTTCTGTATATATCTATGAGGTCCATCTGGTCCAGTGTGTCATTCAAAGCTCTTGTTTCTGTTGATTTTCTGCTTAGATGATCTGTCTATTCCTGAGAGTGGAGTTTTGAGGTCTCCTACAATTAACATATTATTATCAATATGACTCTTTATTTTGGTTAACAGTTGGCTTATGTAGTTGGCTGCTCCCATGTTGGGGTGTACATATTTACAATTGTTAGATCTTGTTGGACAGACCCTTTAAGAATGA
Source organism: Neomonachus schauinslandi (assembly GCF_002201575.2). Taxonomy (NCBI): domain Eukaryota; kingdom Metazoa; phylum Chordata; class Mammalia; order Carnivora; family Phocidae; genus Neomonachus; species Neomonachus schauinslandi. Next base: position 30,701,078 of record NC_058415.1, read on the forward strand.
TACAGTGTCCTTCTGTGTTTCTAACTACAGTCTTTAGCTTAAAATCTAATTTGTCTGATATAAGAATTGCTACCCCAGCTTTCTTTTGAGGTCTGTTGTCATGGAAGATCGATCTCCATCCCTTTACTTCCAGTCTGGATGTATCTTTAGGTTCAAAATGGGTCTCTAGTAGACAGCGTATGGATGGGTCCTGTCTTTTTATCCAATATGCACCCCTGTGCCATTTTATGGGAGCATTTAGGCCATTCACATTGGAGTGATTATTGAAAGATATGAATTTATTGTTATCATGTTGCCTGTGAAGTCCTTGTTTTTATAGATTGTCTCTGTAAATTTCTTTTTTATATCATCTTGGGGTCTTTCTCTTTTTATAGGACCCCCTTAATATTTTTTGCAAGGCCAGTTTAGTGGTCATATATTCTTTCAGTTTCTGCCAGTCTTGGAAGCTCTGCATCTCTCCATCCATTCTAAATGACAGCCTTGACAGATAAAGTATTCTTGGCTGCATGTTCTTCTCATTTAGTACCCTGAATATGCCTTGCCAGGCCTTTCTGGCTTGCCAGGTCTCTGTGGATAGGTTTGATGTTATTCTGATGTTCCTCCCACTGTACGTAAGGAACCTCTTCCCCCTAACTGCCCTTAAGATGGTTTCCTTGGTTCTAAGATTTGCAAGTTTTACTATTACATGCCAGGGCATTGGTCTGTTTTCCTTGATCTTGGGAGGGGTCCTCTCTGTGTCTAGGACACGAATGTTTGTTTCATTCCCCAGATTAGGGAAGTTCTCAGCTACCATTTGCTCAAATATGTCTTCTAGTCCTCTCTCTCTCTCTCCACCCCCTCAGGGATTCCAATAATTCTGACATCGGAATGTTTCATGGCATCACTTATTTCTCTAATTCTGTTTTCTTGGATTTTTTTTTAAAGTTTTTATTTATTTATTTGACAGAGAGAGGCACAGTGAAAGAGGGAACATAAGCGGAGGGAGTGGAAGAGGGAGAAGCAGACTTCCCGCCAAGCAGGGAGCCCAATGTGGGGCTCGATACCAGGACCCCGGGACCATGATCCGAGCTGAAGGCAGACGCTTAATGACTCAGATACCCAGGAGCCCCCTCTTTTCATGGATCTTAAGCTGTTTTTCCCAGGCTTCCTCTTTTTCCTTCTTTTCTATCAATTTGTCTTCTAGATCACTAATTCATTCTTTTGCCTCATTTACCCTAGCTGTTAGAGTATCTAGATTATATTGGATCTCATTGATAGTATTTTTAAGTTCTGCCAGTTCAGCTTTCATTTCTGCCCTTAGAGACTCTATGTTGCCATTAATCAATTTCTCTTCTAGCTATCATCTTCATAACTGTTACCCTGAAGACCATCATCTTGGTTATATCTGTATCCATTTGTAAATCTGTGGCAGAAGTCACAGTCTCTGAATCTTTCCTCTTTTGGGGGTTCCTCCTCCTAGTCATTCTGTTGAGGGCTGGTTGAGAGAATGTACAGAGTCCAAGTTATTGACTACAACCCAAGCAAGATGCACCTGTTTTGTAGGGAACTTAGGGTTGTCAGCCTCTTGTTCTCTCAGCCTCTCTTGTGGGGAAGGGTCTGCCACGCTCTTACTCAGGTAACCCTGTTTGGGCAGAGTTGCCTGCCCCCTATTATGGGGGATTGTCTCAGTGAAAACCGGTTTTTTGGGGCTTTTGTTCTCTGGCAGCTTTCCCTGGAGACTTTCCATCTCTCTTGTCTCTTCCATCTCTTGTCTCTTCTGAGAGTCAGAGCAGAAGAGGCCATTTTCAACCCTCTGCCTCAGAACAGAGAGATAGCAGTCTGTTCTTCAGTGAGCTCTCTAGGACACACTATCTCCGTTTCTGTCTGTGCTGATAAAAATTGCAGCGTCTTGGGTTGTGCACCCCTCAGCAGCACTCCCAGTCCTCCCCTCCAGGTTGGGGCATGTCTCTGCCCTTTGTGCTTCTAAAACCACCAGCCACCCCCAGTTCGCAAGGCGGCCCTGCTGCTCCAGGTTTCAGCCCAAGGGGCTCCCCTAAAGTCCTTTTCCCACTGGTAGCAGTCTGCGAGTCTGTGTCCAGTCCCCAGTGAGGGAGGCTTTTGCACACTGGTGGTGCAGGATCCCCAAGTCTCCCTCCCCCTTCCATTTATCTTCCAATATGTGCCCCCGGAATCATGGCTCCCCGCTTCATACCTCGAAACAAACTGCCTGCGATATTCTGTTTGTAGAGATCCAGATATATCTTCTTACATCTCAGGCTGATTTCATGAGTGTTCAGAGTGGTCTGGTAGATATCCAGCTCAATTCAGGGGACTGATTAGAATAGGGTCCCCTACTCCTCTGCCATCTTTTTTGTGTGCATGTGTGCCTGAACAGAGTTTTTAAGGAGCCAGTCCATATTTAGTGCACTGGGCTTCAAGGAGGTATCTGAAGAGATGAGAATTTTCTCCTTGGGAGGAACTGTAACATATTTTGGGACCAGTCAAAAACAAAATAATGTTTAAAATACTGACTCCTTGGCAGAAGTTCACAGGAAGGGGTGTCTGATCAGTTAAGCTTACCACTTCAAGAAGTACTCTTCTGAAATGCAATGCAGTTATAAACAGCCCACCCTCTTGCCTACCTGCCTCTTCCTCTCCCAGCCCCAAGAAAGCAGGATGTATGGGATCTAGAATGTTCCATATCTCCATTTACCCCAATTACTCCAGTGTGAACAATTCTAATAAAAAACTTCATCTTGAATGGCAACTTTTCTAAGACTGTAAATTCCAAAGGCACAGAGAAAAGAGAAAATATCCTCAATCAAAGTCCTGAACAAACCTCAATTGAGAAGAGCAGCCCCACTCTGGCAGATGCACTGTGACCACAGTTTACATAGGAAGAACCTCAACAGGCACTAAAGCCAAGGTGACCTTGGCTCCCAGCTGATTCCTTTGATTTAATGGCTTAAATCATACCCTTCCATGGTCACCTCCTGTCAACAGGCCTCCTGTCTTAGCAGCAAGCATTAGAGCATGATTTGCTCTTTGCCCTGTTGGGGTTGTACTTGGGGTATAAACACAAGTACAAATAGAATGGAGGGGACTGTACATTTGGTCAAGAAGAGAAGAGTTTTTTGATAAAGCAATAATGGAAAAAGTTCATTGTGGACTTTAATGCTAAAATGTTAATAGCTAACATTTACTGTAGACTTTTCATGTTTCAGATGCTGTTCAAACATTTTGCTGATGTAATTTTCACAGCAGCCCTAAGAAGTAGGTACTTTAGAGATGAGGGAACTGAGGCCCAGAAAGGTTAAATGACTAGCCTAAAGTCTTCAGTTTGTAAGGTGCAGCCCAGGACTCTCACCTGGCAGCTTCTGGGCTGACTGGCATCTGCAAGCTGAGACCACATGGAACGATTATAGAGTCTTGATGAATATTAGCATACTAATGAGTCTGAGAAGTTCAGCAGTAAACACTCAAAAACAAAGTTGTTTATAGTTCTTCAGCCCAGAGTTTCTCATACTTAGCTGAAAATAAGCCCTCTTCCCCCACCTTTTAAAATGAGATTATTATTCTACAGAACAATAAGGAAATAAGCAAAGCCTCTGTGGGCATTTCTGTGCAGGTATAGGAGGAATGCCTCTTCCCAGGTGAGCTGCTGACCTGCCTGTCTCCAAGTACTCACTCTTGTCTTTGGCCAGCCAAGCTCCTGGCAATTGTCAGGCGTGGGATTAGCCATGGAGGCCAGACAGCTGACCAGGATCACTAAGTGCCACCTAGTCAGGGCCCTGGGGCCAGTGCCTGTATACGGGGGGCCAGGCTCAGAGAAGGACTTTTTTGCTTATTCAAGACATTTTTAGTTATGAGAGAGAGACAGAGACAGAGACAGAGACTGCAGTGATTTAAGGGGAGGAGGAAGAAAGGGATGCATATATATATCAGCTTAAGAAGTCAAAGGATCCAGGGAATAAAGTTGGCTCCAGATCCATCAGAGTCCAGGGACCAAAATAAAGTCCTGTCTCTCTCCACCTTCTCTCAGCTTTGCCTTCCTTTGTATTGGCTTCATTCTTGGACAATACTCTCCCTGTGGTGACTGACAGGAGCTCCAGGCTTTATCAGCTTTACTGCTGGCAGACCCTATAGTTCCAGCCCAGACCCTGACCCTGCCTCTCCCTGGACCCCTCAGGGTCATGGTCCATCCCAGAGCCAATTTCTGGCATTTCTTTGATCAGCCACGCTTGTGTTATGGGTCTAGGTGTGGTGTTAGCCCTCTCTTTGCCATGTGAAAGGTGATTTGGAGATCTGCATCACCCCTACTCCCATACAGACTGTTTTCTAAGGGAAAGGGGGAATCAACACTAGTCAAGTAAAACCAACAGCTCCACTATTGGAGGTGGGGTGAGGTGTTGCTATGAGCCAGGAGTTGTCTATTTTAGGGCTTATCCTCTGCCTGAGCAGTTCCACTTTTTAGAGTTTATCCTAAGCAGATATTTGGACAGACATGCAAAAACAAATTAAAGAAACAACAAAACCCCAAGAAAACTGAAAAACTGCCAAGCTATCTAGATAGATAGATAGATAGATAGATTATACTTATTGAAATGTTGATTATTGTAGTGAAAAAGTAGAAAGTCTATCAAAATAAAATTATTTAAATAAATTATTTACATCTGTTGGGGAGAATGCATTTATTATACCCTTTAAGATCCTTCTAGCTGGACTAAGAATCAAATTGACATGAACCAGATTAATAAGAGAAAATCAAAATAGTATACATGCAGGGAATCTACACAGTCATGGAAATTCCAAAGACAGTCAGGCATCATGATGTTTATTTGAGCTAAGGAGAAGGACAGGGTCCAAGGATATAAAGGGGAGGAAGACCATTAGCAGGAAGGTGAAAGAAGATGTCTGGAAAATGAAGACTGTCTAATTACATAGTTAATTAGAGGAATTAAGAGGAATCTCTCTTAACAGCTCTCATCCTGATATAGACAGACAGCTGAAGGGGAGGTAAAGAGGTTTTCCCAAATCTGCTGCATTTGATTGCTTTTATTTAATTAATATTTATTTATTTATTTATTTATTTATTTATTTATTTATTTTAGTTTCAAAGGTAGAATTTAATGATTCATCAGTTGCATATAACACCCAGTGCTCATTATATAAAGCGCCCTCCTTAATGCCCATCACCCAATTATTCTTTGCCCTCACCCACCTACCCTCCAGCAACCCTCAGTTTGTTCCCTAGTTAAGAGTCTCTTATGGTTTGCCCCCTCTCTGTTTTTATCTTATTTTATTTTTCCTTCCCTTCTCCTATGTTCATCTGTTTTGTTTCTTAAATCCCACATGTGAGTTAAATCATATGGCATTCGTCTTTCTCTGACTGACTTATTTTGCTTAGCATAATACCCTTTAGTTCCATCCACATCATTGTAAATGGCAAGACTTCATTCTTTTTGATGGCTGAGTAATATTCCATTATATGTATATGTGTATGTGTGTGTATATATATATATATAACCTCTTCTTTATCCATTCGTCTGTGGATGGACACTTGCACTTTTTCCATATTTTGATTATTGTGGACATTGCTGCTATAAACATTGGGGTGCATGTGCCCCTTCAAATCACTATGTTTGTATCCTTTGGATAAATACCTAGTAGTACAGTTGCTGTGTTGTAAGGTAGTTATATTTTTAACTTTTTGAGGAAACTCCATACTGTTTTCCAGAGTGGCTGCACCAGTTTGCATTCCCACAACAGTGTAAGACATTTCCCCTCTGCATCCTTGCCAAGAGCTCTTGTTTCCTGAGTAGTTCATTTTAGCTACTCTGAGGGGTGTGAGGTAGTAACTGATTGTGGTTTTGATTTGTATTTCCCTGATGCTTCATGATGTTGAGCATTTTTTAAAAAGATTTTATTTATTTATTTGAGAGAGAGAATGAGAGAGAGAGAGCATGAGAGGGGGGAGCATCAGAGGGAGAAGCAGACTCCCCGCTGAGCAGGGAGCCTGATGTGGGACTCGATCCTGGGACTCCAGGATCATGACCTGAGCCAAAGGCAGTCGCTTAACCAACTGAGCCACCCAAGCGCCCTGATGTTGAGCACTTTTTCATGTGTCTGTGGGCCATTTGGATGTCTTCTTTGGGAAAATGTCTGTTCATGTCTTCTGCCCATTTCTTGATTGGATTATTTGTTCTTTGGATGTTGAGTTTGATAAGTTCTATATAGATTTTGGATACAAGCCCTTTATCTGATATGTCATTTGCAAATATCTTCTCCTATTCTGTCAGTTGTCTTTTGGTTTTGTTGACTGTCCCTTTCTCTGTGCAAAAGCTTTTTATCTTGATGAAGTCCCAATAGTTCATTTTTGCCCTTGCTTCCCTTGCCTTTGGCGATGTTTCTAGGAAGAAGTTGCTGCAGTTGAGGTCGAAGAGGTTGCTGCCTGTGTTCTCCTTTAGGATTTTGATGGACTCCTGTCTCACATTGAGGTCTTTCAACCATTTGGAGTCTATTTTTGTGTGTGGTGTAAGGAAATGGTCCAGTTTCATTCTTCTGCATGTGGCTATCCAATTTTCCCAACACCATTTGTTGAAGAGACTGTCTTTTTTCCATTGGACATTCTTTCCTGCTTTGTTGAAGATTAGTTGACCATAGAGTTGAGGGTCCATTTCTGGGCTCTCTATTCTGTTCCATTGATCTATGTGTCTGTTTCTGTGCCAGTACCATGCTGTCTTGATGATGACAGCTTTGTAATAGAGCTTCAAGTCCGGAATTGTGATGTCGCCAGCTTTGCTTTTCTTTTTCAACATTCCTCTGGCTATTCAGGGTCTTTTCTGGTTCCATACAAATTTTAGGATTATTTGTTCCATTTCTTTGAAAAAAGTGGATGGTATTTTGATAGGGATTGCTTTAAATGTGTAGATGGCTCTAGGTAGCATTGACATCTAAAGAATATTTGTTCTTCCAATCCATGAGCGTGGAACATTTTTCCATTTCTTTGTGTCTTCCTCAATTTCTTTCCTGAGTATTTTATAGTTTTCTGAGTACAGATTCTTTGCCTCTTTGGTTAGATTTATTCCTAGGTATCTGATGGTTTTGGGTGCAATTGTAAATGGGATCGACTCTGTAATTTCTATTTCTTCTGTGTTTTCGGTGGTGTATAGGAATGCCACTGATTTCTGTGCATTGATTTTATATCCTGCCACTTGACTGAATTCCTGTATGAGTTCTAGCAGTTCTGGGGTGGAGTCTTTTGGGTTTTCCACATAAAGTATCATATCATCTGCAAAGAGTGAGAGTTTGACTTCTTCCTTGCTGATTTGGATGCCTTTTATTTCTTTTTGTTGTCTGATTGCCATGGCTAGGACTTGTAGTACTATGTTGAATAGCAGTGGTGATAGTGGACATCCCTGCCGCATTCCTGACCTTAGGGGGAAAGCTCTCAGTTTTTCCCCATTGAGAATGATATTTGCTGTGGGTTTTTCATAGATGGCTTTTATGATATTGAGGTATGGACCCTCTATCCCTATACGCTAAAGAGTTTTAATCAAGAAAGGATGCTGTCCTTTGTGAAATGCTTTTTCTGCATCTATTGAGAGGATCATATGGTTCTTGTTCTTTCTTTTATTGATGTCTTGTATCACATTGATTGATTTGTGGATGTTGAACTAACCTTGCAGCCCAGGAATAAATCCCACTCGGTTGTGGTGAATAATCCTTTTAATGAACTGTTGGATCCTATTGGCTAGTATTTTGGTGAGAATTTTTGCATCACGTTCATCAGGGATATTGGTCTGTAATTCTCCTTTTTGATGGGGTCTTTATCTGGTTTTGGGATCAAGGTAATGGTGGCCTCATAAAACGAGTTTGGAAGTTTTCCTTTTATATCTATCTTCTGGAAAAGTTTCAGAAGAATAGGTATTAATTCTTCTTTAAATGTTTGGTAGAATTCCCCTGGGAAGCCATCTGGCCCTGGGCTCTTGTTTGTTGGGAGATTTTTGATGACTGCTTCAATTTCCTGAGTGGTTATAGGTCTTCAGGTTTTTTATTTCTTCCTGGTTCAGTTTTGGTAGTTGATACATCTCTAGAAATGCATCCATTTCTTCCAGATTATCTAATTTGCTGGCATAGAGTTGCTCATAATATGTTCTTATAATTGTTTGTATTTCTTTGGTGTCGGTTGTGATCTCTCCTCTTTCATTCATGATTTTGTTGATTTGGGTCATTTCTCTTTTCTTTTTGATAAGTCTAGCCAGGGGTTTATCAATCTTGTTAATTCTTTCAAAGAACCAGTTCCTAATTTTGTTGATCTGTTCTACTGTTCTTTTGGTTTCTATTTCATTGATTCTGCTCGATCTTTATTATTTCTCTTCTCCTGCTGGGTTTAGGGTTTATTTGCTGTTCTTTCTCCAGCTCCTTTAGGTGTAGGGTTAGGTTGTGTATTTGAGACCTTTCTTGTGTCTTGAGAAAGGCTTCTATTGCTATATACTTTCCTCTTAGGACTGCCTTTGCTGCATCCCAAAGATTTTGAACAGTTGTGTTTTCATTTTTATTTGTTTCCATGAATTTTTTAAAATTCTTCTTTAATTTCCTGGTTGACCCATTCATTCTTTAGGAGGATGCTCTTTAGCCTCCATGTACTTGAGTTCTTTCCGACTCTCCTCTTGTGATTGAGTTCTAGTTTCAAAGCATTGTGGTCTGAAAATAGGCAGGGAATGATCCCAATCTTTTGGTACCGGTTGAGACCTGATTTGTGACCTAGGATGTGATCTATTCTGGAGAATGTTCCATGGGTACCAGAGAAGAATGTGTATTCTGTTGCTTTGAGATGGAATGTTCTGAATATATCTGTGAAGTCCATTTGGTCCAGTGTGTCATTTAAAGTCTTTATTTCCTTGTTGATCTTTTGCTTAGATGATCTGTCCATTTCAGTGAGGGGGGTGTTAAAGTCCCCCACTGTTACTGTATTGTTGTCAATGTGTTTCTTTGCTTTTTTTAGTGATTGGCTTATATGATTGGCTGCTCCCATGTTAGCGGCATAGATATTTACAATTGTTAGATCTTCTTGTTGGATAGAATCTTTAGGTAGGATATAGTGTCCTTCCTCATCTCTTATTACAATCTTTGGTTTAAAATCTAATTTGTCTGATATAAGGATTGCCACCCCAGCTTTCTTTTGGTGTCCATTAGCATAGTAAATGGTTTTCCACCCCCTCACCTTCAATCTGGGGGTGTCTTTGGGTCTAAAATGAGTCTCTTGCAGACAGCACATCAATGGGTCATGTTTTTTTATCCAATCTGATAGCCTGTGTCTTTTGATTGGGGCATTTAGCCCATTTACATTCAGGGTAACTATTGAAAGATAGGAATTTAGTGCCATTGTATTGCCTGTAAGGTGACTGTATTTTCTGTGTTCATTTCTGGTCTATGTTACTTTTAGGCTCTCTCTTTGCTTAGAGGACCCCTTTCAAGATTTCTTGTAGGGCTGGTTGCGTGTTTGCAAATTCCTTTAGTTTTTGTTTGTCCTGGAAGCTTTTTAACTCTCCTTCTATTTTCAATGACAGCCTAGCTGGAGATAGTATTCTTGGCTGCATATTTTTCTCATTTAGTGCTCTGAATATATCATGCCAGTCCATTTTGGCCTGCCAGGTCTCTGTGGATAGGTCTGCTGCCAATCTAATGTTTCTACCATTGTAGGTTACAGATCTCTTTTCCTGAGCTGCTTTCAGGATTTTTTCTTTGTCTCTGAGACTCATAAGTTTTACTATTAGATGTTGGGGTGTTGACCTATTTTTATTGATTTTGAGAGGGGTTCTCTGTGCCTCCTGAATTTTGATGCCTGTTTCCTTCCCCAAAATAGGGAAGTTCTCCCTATAATTTGCTCCAATATACCTTCTGCCCTCTCTCTTTCTTCTTCTTGGATCCCAATTATTCTAATATTGTTTCATCTTACTATATCAATTATCTCTCGAATTCTGCCCTCATGATCCAGTAGTTGTTTATCTCTCTTTTTCACAGCTTCTTTATTTTCCATCATTTATTCTTCTATATTACCAATTCTCTCTTCTGCCTCATTTATCCAAGCAGTTAGATCCTCCATTTTTTATTGCACCTCATTAATAGCCTTTTTGATTTCAACTGGTTAGATTTTGGTTCTTTTATTTCTCCAGAAAGAGTTTCTCTAATAACTTCTATGGTTTTTTCAAGCCTAGCTAGTATCTTTAAAATCATCACTCTGAACTCTAGTTCTGACACCTTACTAATGTCCATATTGATTAGTTCCCTGGCAGTCGGTACTGCCTCTTCTTTTTGTTGAGGTGATTTTTTCATTCTTGTCATTTTGTCCAGAGGACAATAGGTGAATGAGAGAACAAAATGCTAACAGAGTAACAACATCCCCAGAAAATATACACTAAACAAATCAGAAAAGACCTGAAACTGGGGGCAAAGAAAGGGGAAAAAAGAAAAAAGAAAAAGAAAAAAAAAGATAAAAACAAACAAAAACAAAACAAAACAAAAACAGAATATGATCAAATATGATCAGGCTGGTGCATAGATCGGTGCCACACACGATTTTGGGTGTATTTTGGTCTGTTAGAAGAACATGCCTCCCAAAATTTTAAAGAAAGAAAAACTTATATATGTACAACAATAAGGGCTAATACGATGAAGGGATGGAATATGAATGTAAAGATGAAAATTATAAAAGATTTTATAAAATGAATTGATAAGATAAGAAGTTTGTTGAAAAAAGAAAGAAGAGGATTTTAAAAAAAGGGAGAGAATGTGATCAGGCAGGAGACTAGAACAAAGCTATACACTAGAGATTTAGGGTATATTTTGATCTGCTAGAAGAAACTGTATCCCAAAATTTTAAAGAGAGAACAACTTATATATATATATATATACCAAAAATAAGGGTAACTACTATGAAGGGATAGAATATAACTCTAAAAATGAAAAATAAAGAAGATTTTTTTTAAAAAGGGATTGATAAGATGTTGGTTGAAAAAAGGGAAAAGAAAAATAAAAAAAAAAAGACAGTTAAAAAAAATTAACTTTGAAAAACTAAAGAGTCATGGGAAAAAAGCCATGGATTCTATGTGCAGTATTCCCCTAGCGCTGGTGTTCTGCCGTTCTCATTGATGGGTAAACTTGGTCTTGGCTGGCTGTTCTTGCTGATCTTCTGGGGCAGGGGCCTGTTGCTGTGGTTCCCAAATGTCTTTGCCTGCCGGAGGCAGAATTGCCCCGTCCTTGCCCGGTCAGGGCTAAGTAATCTGCTCAGGTTTGCTCTTGGGAGCTTTTGTTCCCTGCAAGCTTTCCGTACAGCTTTGGAGGAGGAGAGTGAAGATGGCAGCCTCCCAATCACCACCTTGGAGGGGCCGAGAACTTGGGGCCCCACTCCTCAGTGCGCCCCCAGAGAAAAGCAGTCAGTCACTCCCATCTCCCCGGTCTCCAGCCTCACTCTGTGCTCACCCGGCTTGCGACCGAGCATTTCTATCTCTGGCTCACGACCCTGTGTGGAGTCTCCAAACCCAGCAGATCCCTGCGGTGCGCTCCTGTGCCGCTCCTCCCTGGGGGAGGAAGGGGAGTCTCTCCGGATCTGCCACTTGTTGGGTCCCTGCTGGAGGAACAGTGGCCTGACTGTGCCCCAGATCATGGTTTATGGCCACCCCGAGCTGAGAGCCCGCCCCTCGGCTCTGTCTCTGCAGCCGGCTTCCCTGCTCCGATACCGGGGGCTCTGCCACACTCAGGCACCCCTGGTCTTTCTGTGACCCCGAGGGTCCTGAGACCACACTGTCCCAGCGAGGGTTCCACCCCCCACTTAGCCACTGGAGCTACGTCCCTCAGCGGAGCCGACTTCTAAAAGTTGTGTAAAATAAAATGGAAAAAGAACTTAATGAAAATTATTTGTGACAAGAGCCTACTTTTGAAAACCATTTATCTTTTTTAGTTTACATGAATAGGGAGATGTTTGATAGTTTTCAAAATATTAGCAGTGTTTATTGTTGGGTGGTGGTGGACTTTGGGTAATTTTTATAAGCTTTTTGCTTTCCTGAATTTTTACAAGCATGTATATTTTTGTAATTGGAGAAATTGCAATTATTCATTATTTTCAAAGAAAACTCATTAGTTTCTAAGCTAATATAAGATTCCTGGTGTGAGAAAATCTTACTGTTTTCCTTTGAATCTGTATGTTCTCAAGGAGCATGTTGGCAAGCAGATGCTGAGGGGATTGGCTGAAGCTCCTCCTTGTTCTTCTGCTCTTGCCTACGGTCATCTGGGGAGGCCTGATTCTGTGCCTCCTTTGCACTTAAGCTGTGTTTTAGTGCTCATGGTGCTCGGGGCAGTGGTCCAGCACTGAAAGTAATCCTCCAATTTACCCAGGAGTCTTTGGGTGTTGCCCATCTCATCTGATGATTAGGACAGTAGATCTTTATAACCAGTGTCTCTCTCCCTCTCCCTCCTCCTCCCCATTTAAGATGTTTCTGGCAGCAAAGCCTCCAAGTGCCATTGTGTCTCCTGGCTGGGCACACCCATTTCAGCTTGTCTGTACCATAAAGGGTGCAAGGGCTTGGGCACTGGGCTAGAAGTCAAGAACTTTTCACAATTTCACGTTTGAATTGCTTTGTGAAAAGGAAAACTTCCTGTTCTAATTTCTTCCTTCACTAATACTGAATCATTTGTCCAATAGACAAAAGGACTTTTTATTGCTACTCATTGTCAAACAAATAAAGCTGTGGTTTAAAATCAGTAAAGCCTTTTGAGCAGCTGAGCTCACCTCTAAATTGGTGCAATTGAAGATTTTGCTATTTTTTAGTCTATAACTCAGGCAAGGTAATTAAAGGAAAAGTGCTAAATAATTTTAAAATAAAAGGCTGGAACTTTAAAGGTATTGACTTTGAGACAGGGCGTAAGACAAATTTGCTGTGTTTTTCCTAATATTTCATCACTTAGACCACACTGTTATTTGTATTTCCACTTACCTTGAACAGAGTGGAAGATCACATTGGTATATTTTCCAAATCAGGCTGTTTGGATAATCATAGTTCTAACAAAGACAATCCCTAGCATCTGTAGAATGCATTCTCCACACAGCTGCCAGGGTTGTTTTATTCAGTTACTAAGACACATTCTTAGCAAGTTACTTTCCTGCTTAAAAACATTTGATGAGTTGGGGTGCCTGGGTGGCTCAGTCGTTAAGCGTCTACCTTTGGCTCAGATCATGATCCCAGGGTCCTGGGATGGAGCCCCGCATCAGGCTCCCTGCTCTGTGGGAAGCCTGTTTCTCCCTCTCCCTCTCCCCCTGTTTGTGATCCTGCTCTCACTGTGTCTCTCTCTGTCAAATAAATAACTTAAAAAAAATCTTAAAAAAAAAAATTTGATGAGTCTCCAATTGCCTTTGTGCTAAAGTCCAAATTCCTCAGCCAGCATTTCAAGAGCTTCCCATTTAACCTCAACCTACCTCTCCTTTCCCTCCCTTGACTCCTCCTGCTGACAGTACAGTTTATTCCCTCCTTCTAGGCCTGCTGTCACCCCTCTGTGAGACCTTCACACCTCCCCGAAGCCAGACCATTCATAGCACCTCACATGCCCTTCTTAACGGCCTTACCACCTTGATTCAGTTTCCCCTCTCTTTGCCGAAGTATAATTGACAAATAAAAATTATATATATTTAAGGTACAACATGATGCTTTGATACGTACATACTTTGTGAAATGGTTACTACAATCAAGCTAATTAACATTTCCATCACCTCACATAAACCTTGTGTGTGTGTGTGTGTGTGTGTTAACACTCAAAGTCTACTCTCTTAGCAAATTTCAAGTATAAGATACAGTATTACTAACTACAGTGGTTGCCAGGGGCTGGGAGGTGGGCAAAACAGGGAGATGTTGGTCAAAAGGCATAAAATTTCAGTTGTGCAGGATGATTAAATTCTGGAGATTTAATGTACAGCTGGTGACTGGCTCAGTTTAATTCTTTTCCACTAGATCCTGTGTCCTTTGGGAAAACTGTTCCCGTCTAGATAAGTATCAGGATCTCCTGGGCAGCTTGATAAAAATACAAAAATTCCCGAGCCCCACACCAGACCAACAGAATTAGAATCTCTGGGAGTGGAGTCCAGGGATCCATAAATTTAAAAAAGTTTTCCAGGTGATTCTGACCAGCAAGCAGGCTTAGTGACTACTGCCCCATACAAGTCATTCAGTTTCTGTGAGTCCAGCCCAGTGAGAGCAAGGGATAGGATGAGGCAGAAAGTTGAGGTACATGATGTCTTGCTTTGTACCAGGTCCTGATGTACTGGCTTTTACATCTGATCATTTAATCCCAACCACCTTGAGAAACAGAGAATAGTATTCCCATTACTATAGATGAGGAAACCATAATTTGGGGGTTTGGCCCTGTTCCGAGGTTCCCAGTGGTAACAGATCCAGTTTTGCTGTCTCTTTAGGCTCATGTTAATTAAATGTTATTTAAAATAAATTAACATTTAGGGACACCTGGGTGCCTCAGTGGGCTCAGGTCATGATCTCAGGGTCCTAGGATCGAGCCTCACACTGGGCTCCCTGCTTAGTTGGGAGTCTGCTTCTCCCTCTCCCTCAGTCCCTCCTCCCTACTCCTGGTCTCTCTCTCTCTCTGTCTGTCTCAAATAAATAAGCAAAATCTTAAAATAAACATTTATATGTATTACATTTATGTATATGTGTATATATATATAAATATATAACATTTAATATAAATGTTTATATTTTTAGAATCTCCATGCCTTGCTACCCTACGTGTATGCTGCATGATCTACCCACTCTATCTGCTCAACCCTGTTCTCTGCCATGTAGACATTGGAAACAACCTCTTAATTCACTTCCTGCCATCTCCTGTTTTCTCAATTGCAGATGAATGACCATTTAAACTTGCAAATCTGCCAAAGCCACTGCTTATGGTAATTTTTCACCACATATAAGCTTTTTATTTTTACATATTTTACAAATATGTCTACTTTTTCCTTGATAGCTTTGAGGTTTTCGGACTTGATAATGGGTATTTAAGCAAGCCAACTCTGCCCTCCAGACCCCTAATGCAAAGGATAATCCAGGGGTTAGCTTTTGCAATGTATAAATAGTTTATACACATTGATGTAGAAAGGCAAACCTTAGAAAAATGGGTGGCCAGTTTGACTAAGTCATTCACAGACAAGAAAATTAAACTAATAAACAAACAAATGAAAAGAAAACCCCAATCACTAGGGGTCAGAGAAACCATGTGATGTCATCTCTCAGATTAGAAAAAAGGAAGAGCAGCTATGATGATATGATGCTTATTCCTGGCAGTGATATGGGGAGAAGGGTGAACTCTTATTAACTGCTTGTTCAAATGGGAATTTTGCCAGCCTTTCTGGAAAGCATTCTGGTAGCATTTAAAAAGTAGGAACTGCAATACTGTTTGTTCTCATTTACAGTTCCTGGGAACCTATTTTCTAGCACAGAACCAATAGAATATATAAATAAGTAAATACTCTTTGAATAAGAGTATTTGCTGCTACATTGTTTGAATGACAAAAACCTGAAAATTATGTGACTGTCCATCTCCAAAAGAATTGTTGGCTTTATTATGGAACAACCACATCAGGGTATAATACGATCCCATTAAAAACATGAATTGGAGTTAAATTGCCCTGGCATTTATATGAGGAATGGTTGAGCGAGGAAAGCAAGATGTAGAAAAGTGTCATATGATCTTACTTTGTAAAATGTTACCACACAAACATATTCACACAAAGCCCTTTAGATGTAGAATGTGTGTGAGTATGCATGTGTATTTGTGTATGTTTGTGTCAGTGTGTAAGTGTGGGAGTGAATGTGTGTGTCTGTACACAGCTATGTGAACTCTGGGAAAATACAGGAGGACTCACACCAGGTTATTAACATGGGTTATGGGATACAGGGATTGCTGATGGTAGGGAATGCAGAAAAAAGGGTGGGGGGGAAGAGTGTTAAGACAGGGAAAACAAGGAGAAACAGTTAATAAAAAATGTAATAAAAGCATACCAACCTGTATGATATAATGATTTATGCACTTATATAAAATTATATAATGTGTGTATGTGTATCACAAAATTTGAAAAAAATTAAAAATGAAAGTCTAATCAGTTCATTCTTCCACCTTAAAACATGTCAATGGCTCCCTGCTCCCCTGTGGATCAGTCCAGAATCTTTAGCCTGGGCCTCTATCTACTCTCCTATAAAAGTTACCTCTTCATTCTGTGTCACAAACACAGTTTTTCACCTCTTTGTGGATCCCTAGTCCACCTCTGCTCTGCAGTTAACATGCTCCTCTTTGGCTCTTTACATGTGCTATTCCCGTGTCCAGGATATTCAACCCCTTTTCTTTTCTTGGATGGACCCTTACTCATTTTTATAGGTCTCAGCTTAAACATCAGTTTCCCAGGGGGCTTTCCCTGACCGCTCTATATTGTTAGGTAACCTGATATGTATTCCCATGGTTCTCTGTCCTTACTAAAATTGTATTTTATTATTAGCCTCTTTTTCCAAACTTTGCTCAGATTTTCTCAGCTGTAGATTACTGTTTATATGTTGTATCCAAACTGGATAAGAACTTATAGCTGTGGGGATGTGGGATCACCTCTCCAACCCTCTGGCCACCCCATGGTTCTCTTAGCTGTGAGAAGCACTGTTCGTTTTCCAAGGGAAGCAGTTTATGCTATCAAGGGTATTAGTGAGGGACAGAAGCCTTCCCAGCACTGTCTCAGGTTATCTTCCCTGGGTCCCTCTGGCCATCTGCATTCCTTGGTGCTCAGGGCTCCCCTCTCTGTTCCTGTCCCCCCAGAGAGGATTCTGTGGACTGAAGAACCCTAGTTACTGTGACTGATAGAACCTGCCCAGCCCTGCAGTCATGCTCTGGAGCTGAGAAGAGACTACAGTGAGGGTGACGTAAATTCCAGAATGTGTCTGGGGGCAGCTGGAGCTGACACTTGCACTAGCACCAGAGAGCTAACCAAGACAGGTGTGAAGGAGTTAACACAGGGCACACTCCAGTGAGGGCACAACAACCAAATTTATTAAGCATTATCTTGTTTTATGTTTCTAATTAAAGATGCTTATGAGAAAAAAAATTCATATGAAGAGAAGAGAAAGATACTTAGTTCAGTTCATTTTCAAACTGTATTGTTAATAAATTATTCTTTTTATAATAATAGCCTTATTTTTTAAAGTAGTTGCATTTCTGTATTCACAAAAAGCAGGACAGGAAGAAAAGATTGACTCTGTTTTTCCAGAAGATCCAGGGAAACCAAATTCCCATCCAGGTCATTGCCTTTGGTAAGCTTAGATAAAACATTCAGATTTCAAAATGAAAAGAAAATGTGGAAATAAATTACACTACGTGGATCTTTGAAACCGGGGGAGTGTTAATTCTAAGAGCTTTTTATATTAAATAACCCGAGCTTCCCTGTCACCTTGGCAGTCACTCTGTCCTGTGCAGAGAGGATTGAGTTGGATAATAACTCCCATTAGCACAGGGGGAGGTTTCACATATAAATCCCTTACAAATGGGAAATCGAATAGTGTCCTGCTTAGTAAATCAACATAGCTTGGTGTTAGATATTTCTCCTAGAAGAGTGCCCTTGGTGGCTTGTTATCTTTGAAGTGGATGAAGCAGGCAGCTCTCAGCCCACTGTGCTTGCCTGCTTTTTCTTCTCATCAGGATTGTCCAGCATCTGCAGCCTTTTCTCCAGTCTCTGTTTCCATTCTTCTCTGAGCCTGAGGAGAGAAAAATGCAAATGGTTAGTGCTTTTTGTCCATATCTGTTGGTCCAATTGAGGTTTGTTTTTTTTTTTTCCTTCTAACAAATATTTTTAAGAGAAACAAATGGCTTTTACAAATTAGTGAAGAAAAAAAAATCAATAGATAAATGAGCAAAGTCTATGAATATATAGTTTTATAAATTTGTTCCTTCCTAAACTGATGTGTGGATTCAATATAACATCAAACAAAATCCCAGCAAGACCTTTTGGTAGATACCGACAAGCTGACTCTAAATTTTATATGGCAAGGCAGAAGAACTAGATTAGGAACAATTTTGAAGAAGAAAGTTGGAAGACTCACATTATTTGATTCTGTGACTTAATATAAAGCTGTCATAATCAAGACAGCATGGCACTGGTGAAGGAACTGACAAATAGGTCAATGGAACAGAACAGAGTCCAGAGGGGTGCCTGGGTGGCTCAGTCGTTAAGCGTCTGCCTTCAGCTCAGGTCATGATCTCAGGATCCTGGGATCGAGCCCCACATCGGGCTCCCTGCTCCGCCGGAAGCCTGCTTCTCCCTCACCCACTCCCCCTGCTTATGTTGCCTCTCTCGCTGTGTCTCTCTCTGTCAAATAAATAAATAAAATCTTTAAAAATAATAATAATAAAAGAACAGAGTCCAGAAATAAATATACCCAAATACAGCTAATTGATTGTTGACAGAGACAAAGGCAACTCAATGGAGGAAAGATTTTTTTTTTAAACAAATGGTGCTGGAGCATCATACACTCGTATTTTAAAAAATGGACTTTAGGGGCTCCTGGGTGGCTCAGTCGATTAAATGTCTGCCTTCAACTTGGGTCATAATCTCGGGGTCCTGGGATCGAACCCCACATGGGGCTCTCTGCTCAGTGTGGAGTCTGCTTCTCCCTCTCCCTCTGCCCCTCTCCTCACCTCTCCCCACTTGTGCTCTCTGCTCTCTCTCTCTCAAATAAATGGATGAAATCTTTAAAAAGAAATGGACTTCAATCCATACTCCACATCTTACATAAAATTAACTCAAAATGGATCATAGATCTAAATATAAAATGTAAGACTAAGACTTCTAGAAAAAAAAAAACCCCACAAAATAATATCTTCATTATTTCCCTTGGGTTAAGGAAAAAAATTCTTAGATTCAACACAAAAAGCATGATTCATAGAAAAAAAATTTCGGTCTTTATCAAAATTAAAAATTTGTTCTGTGAGACACTGTAGAAGAGAATAAAAATCAAGCCATAAATGGAGCACATATTTGCAAATCACTTACCTGTTAAGGGACTTGTTTCTAGAATATATAAAGTTCAAACTAAATGTTAAGAAAATAAACAATGTAATGGGCAAAAAATTTGAACATTTTACCAAGGAAGTTGTATGGATGGCAAATAAACACATAAAAGTAATGCTTAACATAACTAGGAAAATGAAAATTAAAACTACAATGAGGTAACACTAACCTCAAAGAATGACCAAAAGAAAAAAGAAAAACAAGAAAAAAAGTCCCCTCTTAATCCCCTCTTCCCAAAAAAACCCCAACAAAATGTAAAAAACACTTATAACAAAAGTCAAATCAAGTGTTGGTCAGGATTCTGAGTAACTGGAACTCTTTTACATTGTGGTGGAAATGCAAAATGGTATAGTCATTTGGGAAAATAGTTTGGCATTTACCATATGACCCAGCAATCTTAATCGTGGATATTGACTCAAGAGAAATGGAGACTTATGTTCCACAGAAATCTGCATGCAAATGTTTACAGCAGTTTTATTCATAATCATCAAAAACTAGAAATGATCTAAATGTCCTTCAAGTGGGGAGTGGATCACCAAACTATGATATGTCCACACAACAGAGTAATACTCAGCAAGTATAAGGAATAGACAACTGATATACACAACAATAATTAATCCCAAATACATTTTGCTGAGTGAAAAAAGCTAGACTCAAAAGACTACATACTATATACTTCATTTATGGAATTCTGGAAAAAGCAAAAGTATAGGGATAAAGAACAGATCAGTGGTTGCCAGGGATTGGAAATTGGTGGAGGAATTGACCACAAAGGAGCAACATAAGGGGATTTTTCAGAGTGATGGAACTTACTATATCTTGATTGTGGTAATTACATGACTCTAAGCATCTGTCAAAATTCATAGAACTGTATATACACATGAAAAGAAATGCATGGTGCTTATAAATCACTTGAGAAAAAGAAAATGTATAGTAAAATGGGCAGAGGATATAAAATGGCTGTACCAGAAGAAAAAATCCAGCTGTTTCCTATGCATATAAAAAGGTCTCAACCAAACTTATAATTAATTAAATTCAGTTTAAAACAGTGAGATGCCATTTTTCACCTGTCAGATTAACAATGATTAAGAGTTGAACAACACACAGTGTGAGCAACTATGGAGATAGTCACTCAGGGTGGGAGTTTAAATTAATACAATATCTTTGCAAGACAAGAAGTCAAGAAGTCAAAATTAAACAACAACAACAACAACAGGGAACTCATGTTTTGACTTAACATTTTCATTTTTATGAACTTACTCCATAATTCTTATCCATGTATGCAAAAATGTATGTGTAAGTATTCTTATTACAACATTGTTTGTGAAGCCAGAAAATGAAAAACAACCTAAAGTGTTCTTTGATGTGATTGGTTAAACCAATTGTTAACATCCTCATAATGGAAAACATTAAAGAAAAACTGCATGTGCTTACATAGAAAAACTTCTAGGTAAGTTAAAAAAACAAGGTGCAGTTTAGTGAAGATAGTATAGTCTCATTTTGCATAAAAATATAGTTCACATATTTATTTGCTTATTCAAATTGAAGCTTTGGAGAAAGATATACAAGAAGCTTGATATCAGCTTTCCCTCAAGAGTCTAAGTAAGAAGGGTACTCACTACTAATTATATGTCCTTTTGTGATACTTGAATTAAAAAATATATATATATATATGCACTTGTGTTCATTTCATAAATATAAAAATAACCAAAATGGAAAGATTGGGTAAATGTTATTAGTTCGCTAAAACTGCCATAAGAAAATACCAGAGACTGGGGGTCTTAAACAACAGAAACTTATTTTCTCATAGCTCTGGAGGCTGGAAGTCCTAGATCAAGGTATCAGTGGATTTGGTTTCTCCCAATGTCTCTCTCCTTTGCTTGCAGATGGCCTTCTTGCTTCATTCTCATGTGGCCTTTCCTCTGGGTGTGTGTGCATTCCTGGTGTCCCTTTGTGCATCCTAATCTCCTCTTCTTATAAGAACATCAATCAAATTGGATTATGCCCACACTAAAGGTCTCATTTTAACCAAGTTACCTCTTTTAAAGGCCCTATAACCAAATATAGTCACACTCTGAGGTACTGGGGGTTAGGACTTTAACATGAATTCGAGGGGATACAATTCAGTTTATAACACTGCTAAAGCAAAGTAATGCATGCTTACGGCAGGAAAATCAGAATATACGAAGAAGGATTTTTAAAAAGTTGGCTTCAACCTTAATTTTTCACTCTTATAAATAACCCTAAAATGAGTATAATAATACTTAATACTCTTTTCATATACCCATCTATTTTCCTTGGAGAGATTCCTAGAGGCAAGTAAGTTAGAGGGTATAAATATTTTGAAGGCTTTAGGCGCCTATTACTATTCCACTCCTGGCAGCTTCTCACTTAAAACTCTGCTCAATTACAGGCCCAGGAAAGAATGTAAAGAATCTGGAGCGTCGGCCTGTTGTTAGGTATAGTTGTTGCTTAGGCACATTAGCAACCAAGGATTGAAAGTTGAAGTATTGAGAGAAGAATTAGGGATATGGGGAATAATGTTAAAACATTGGTTATATCCTCATTCTACCTCAAATTAAATTAAAGTGATGGACATAAAAATAACAGTTTGCTTGTTTGAAAGGTAAGGTAAAACATGGGATGGCTGCTCTCTCATAAGCAGGCAACTGTCTCATAGCTCTTTGCACACTTTACTTAGGAAGTGATGATTTATTGAGCTTATATGGCCTGTTGATATCCACCTATTAGTAATTTTCATAAGTTGTATTTCTTCATTATGCTTATAAATTATGCATCTTGTATTTTAACTTGTAACCAACCTCCAGGCTCACAGGTTCCCCTCATTAAGGATCTCTGAAAGGTTCTTTAACTAAGTCTGCCTCCAAATGCACATGACGTTTGTCACTGAGATCTTTTAAAGTTCACTAATGGCTATTTTTAAATAAATTGCTATCTGTGTATTTCATGGAACTTGATGAACTTCTTTTTTTAAAAATTTTATTATGCTATGTTAATCACCATACATTACATCATTAGTTTTAATGTAGTGTTCCATGATTGTTTTCGTCTAACATCCAGTGCTCCATTCAGTATGTGCCCTCTTTAATATCCATCACCAGGCTAACCCATCCCCCACCCCCCCTCCCCTCTAGAACCCTCAGTTTGTTTCTCAGAGTCCATAGTCTTTCATGGTTCATCTCCCCCTCTGATTTCCCCCCCTTCATTTTTCCCTTCCCACTATCTTCTCTTTTTTTAACATATAATGTATTATTTGTTTCAGAGGTACAGGTCTGTGCTATGGTGAATGCTGTGAATTGTGTAAGACTGTTGAATCAAGACCTGAACTTCTTAATATAATGTGAACTCATTCACTACTTAAAGGGGCTTTAGCTTTTCCTGGATATAGTGGGCATGAAAAAGCGCCACTCAGAGATGCTGCTGTGGGGAGCATAGCTGACTTCCCATCTGCAACTACTTCCCATCTACATCTGCCCCAAGCGTTTGCACCACGGCCAAACTTTTCTTGGGCTCCTCTCAGCTGGTGACTGAGCACAGCAAAGGTACTAAAGCAGGCCTCTCTCTGCAAGATGCAGAGCTTCTTTGAACAGTTGCCTTTGGCTCAAGGACGTCCCATTAGTCTGGCCAAAACTTTATGAGGCTTGCCCTGCTGCCTAACCCAGTTCCACATTCTTCCCTTCCTCTTTCATGGAGGTCAGACCTGTATCACAATTTGATGACTCTCCTTAGCTTCTCTGGCTCTTCCTAGTGGTGTGCTATTAGTTTGTGAGGACAATTATTAATTTTTTAGGGATTTTTTTAAGCTAGTTATTAAATATAAACATTATTAAGAGTAAATTATAAAATTACAATTAAATTAATTTTAATCTATTAAATTTATTAAGATTATTAATTTAGTGTTATATTAATTATATTAATTTTTAATTATATTAAAAACAGTCATAACTATGTGAAATTCATCACTTTCTAGTTATTTTACTGCATTTTACAATAATCTATGCTCTTTAGGTTATTTAGGCCTATTAAATTTATATGGTGAAATTACTATATGATGGGGAGCCGCTGCCTTCTCAACTCACCTTCACTGATGTCACATCAGTAGCTTGAAATAAACCATTTACAACATGGATGTTGGCAAACACTATAAATCTGGCCAGCTGCCTGTGTTTGTAAATAAATAAAGTTTCATTGAAATACAGTCCTGACCCTTTGTTTACATATTGTCCATGGCTGCTTTCACACAACAATGACAGAGTTGAGTAGTTGCAACAAAGACTACATGCCCCCTCATCTAGACTTCTAAAGTGATGGAGATAAAATTTTTAATAACGCAGATTAAATTTAGAAGTGTACTGTGTCTATAGCTATTACATTGTAAATATCAAACAAATAAATAAATACGTACATATAAATTGTGTAAATATTCTTTCAGTACTAGAAAACTATCCTTGATCTGACTTATTTGTTAAATTAATAGTAATTAAGTATTTGTTGTCCAATTTTGTCAAATCATGGCTGAATTGCAACTATAGATTGGCTGTAGATGAAAGAGGTTGGCTTAAACCAATAAAAGCATACTATGAAAATCAGTTAGCTATATGGAATTTATAATAAAGATCACTGTATATTTTCTTAATATTTGTAAATTGTGTGCTACACATCCTTTATACCTGTGAAATTTATGATAAACTTACGTATGTATACACACATGTACATTTTTATTTCCACAGAGAGCCAGTTTTTAAACATTTATTAGCACATCACAACTTCCTCCCCATTTCTCTCTCACAGGTTTTCCCCCAATAAATCTCATACCCATCAAATCTTGCCCTCTGCTTCTCACCAAATTAATGCATTTGGAATGATGAATTTATTCTAGGAACAGAGCTTAGCAATCTGGAGTTCATGACACATTTATCCACTTTTTATAACAGCTATAACAGTATTTATTGCCAGATGGTAAAGGATTTAGGACTCTATCTACCCAAGTTCTCTTTAAATCTTGTTTTCTGAATATTTAGACTGCTTGCTGCCCCTTTTTGATCGACATTATTTATCACTGTGTTGCTTCCATTTATCTTGGGTTCTCAGTAAACTGGTGAATATAAGTGCATATACAGACTTTTTATTTTGTAGTAAGGAAGGTCAATATGAGAAAGGTAATGCTTAAACATTGGTGTACAGACTGAGATACAGTGGAGGAGCAATACAACTGGTGTTTGAAGCTTGAAGATAATATTTTCCCTTAAGCCTACAAATACTGACCTCACTTTTCTAATGGAGACCAAACAATATTTACTATTTATTATTCTAGACTCATCTGATTTGTGCAGGAGTTGTAGTTAATATATAGGAACACAGATTCTCCCTGGTAAGTATGGGGTTTGACTAGAAAGCATGATTTTTTTTCTGAGATTCTTAAACTAGAATTGTGATGTCCTTACTGGGAACCAATGAAGAGCAATTGGGCACAAAATTAGATTTTTTTCTATCATGTGCAAGGCACTAAATTTATGTGTCAATTTGGATCCTCCAAGAAGCAGACTCAGAGGAATCACCCATGAAAAATAAAGGTGGAGAGTGAACTGAAGCGGTCAGGACAGCCTTCAGACTTCCATGCTGGCCTGATCCCTGTGGAAGGAGAGGGAGGGAAAAAAACGTGGGTAGGAAGAGCTCCACCCCACAGCACAGTACTAAAAAAGCTTGGGCTGGGTTGATGGGGAGGCCCTGGACAAGTTGCCCAGCAGAGGAGCCCTATCATGCAGGAACTCCCCAGAACTAGTTTCCTCTGCCATGCTCAGTCATGGCTAGGAGCAGTCAGGGTTAAGTTCGGCCTCAGCTCAAGCTCAGTGATGGATCCAGAAGGTGGCAGCTGGAGTTCTCAGTCAGCTATGTGCCCCATTGCAAGCTATCCTGAAGGAGCTCTGAATAGAACACTTCTGTGGTTACTACCATATGTAAAGAAGAGTAGTAAAATAATCCCTGTCATCAAAGAGTTTATAGTTTATTGAGTTCTTGATCTCCCATTTCAGATCCGATTACAATCTCTGTACTTTTGTTTGAATATGAAAGTGGTTTTGCCACTTCTCTTCCAGTAGGATAACAGACATGCCTTTATAGTAGTTTTTCCTAATTAAGGAGAAATGGGCCTGATCCTGGTTTCTTTGTGACCTGCAACTCACTGGCCTGATTGTGGGACAGAGCTGCAACAACCAACACAGGCTGACAACCTTGGCATAATGATCAGACCAAGTCAGCTTGCCAATCTCATTGCCCACCCTCAGTTTGAATGAAAAATCTAAATTTTTTCTCACTGGTGTTCTTTTTAGACTAAATCTTATTTTATAACAAGTTTGAAATAATGATTTCATCTGGCTAGGAGATTATGAGCTGGTTATTTTGTTACCTGCAGCTGAAAGCATCCTGACTGACATAACTGATAAGCAGGAATCACGCAGAGGGAGGTGAGTGGTCTTGAAGTGAGGTTTGATAAACCCCTTTCCCCACTCAAGTCCACCAGATTTTATGTCTACCTGATGCTGTGAATTCTGTTTAATTCTGAAGAGGTATTTTGAAGACCATACATCTTATACTAAACCACGATTTTTTTTAATATATAAACACTGCACAGTTTCTCAGTTATAGTTACAGGCTGATCATTTAGACTTACATGTCCATATAATTTATCATCTAAACTGAAATACTTTTAAAGTAAAAGGGAAAATTATAATCTGTAATTGTAACAAAATGATAGGTGTATACCTGGGCTGTCCCCAAAACCAGGAGGTTGGTCGTCATACCTACAATGCATTTGATTATTCTCAAATGGTCTCCATCAGTTATTTGCAAACAGTTTTCAACTTCTTTATGGACCAATCCTATTCCTGTTGTGCTGCTTCTTTCTGGCTCAGAGAAAATACGGGGTTTCTAGTTCTGGGGTCACTCACCTTCCTTCATGATCTCACCTCCAAGGCCTCTGCCAGGTACCTCAGTTACCAGGGTAAATAGATGCTCTGCAGCTTGGGCTGAATTCCTCTGTCAGTGAATCTGCAGGAGTGTGCTAACAAGCATGTCCATGGCAAAGCACCTGTTTCCACTCCACCCAGCTTTGGCACAAGTCTTGCTGGTCAGACCAGCAGAGAAGAGCATAAAGCAATATTGATTTTGTTCTATCAGCAAAGGGGTTGGTGGAAAAATTTAGGGTTTTTGTCTTCTAGTTCACTTAGAACATTTCTGTATTGCACGGTGGCTTGAATTTGCCTTTTATAAGTGGAAAGCAGAATAAAAAAGAGTGTGAGTATTATGTATGTATGTTGGGAGTGTGTACTTATGCATATGGAGTATGGGGAGGTATAGGCCACTGGTCTGCAAGTGTATGTTGGAAGGTACACTATTATTCTGTTCCAAACTGTTTGCTCGGATCAGCAGGATTTAAACAAATATTCCAACATTCTGGTTTTGGTATGAAAATAAATCTGGGATATCTAGCAAAAACCATGACAAAACCACTAGGTTTTCATTCACTGTTTACCAAAATAAGAAAGCTTTTGGTTTTTTTATTCATAGTTGCTAAGGGAAATAGTTCTGGCAAGTGAGACTCCAGAACAGAGTGGGGAACCACAGGAAGCTGCCTCTACTCCCCTGCTCCTTAAGATTTTCAATGCAGAGGCTCTGGTCACATCTTTAAACATTTATTTGTGGGACACAATGATGAAATATTTCATGATGAGCACATTTTGAAGATTTACTCTCTTGGTTACAGAAGGGAGAGAAAACTGCCCCAACTTGGAAGGGGTTATTTCTGGGGCCCATGGGAATCTGGAGAATTATTTGTTTAATCTATTTTAAAATTAAAAAAATGTTCAATTATTTGTAAATGCATTTGTTCTATGGACCATTTGCAATTGGTTGTTTTTTTAATAATTTTATTTTGCCTAATTACAAAATGTCAGGGCATTCTTGTAGAAACTTTGGAAAAACTAGGAGGGCTTATACACATAAAATCTGCCATTCCACCAGTCAAAAATAATTGCTCTTAGTATCTTTGTGCATTTTATTTTAATCTTTTTCTTGTATATACAGATAGGCTGTGTATATATTTTGATAAAAATAGAATGCTGTTACAAGTTATGCTTTTAATTCCCTATCTTGAGAGTTCAGGGAAGGGAAGATGTACAGAGTTCATGCTGGGATTTGGCTCTCAGTGGGTTTGTGGGCCAAGGCTTGGAGGGCGGAAGAAGGCAGGAACCACACAACTGACTTTCCTCACTCCCCTGGAATCACCAGGACTGGATGCCCTAATATGTGACTCTCCTGCATGTCGAAATGCCTGATTTTGCTCACTGGATAAACAGGAATGTAGCTGGAATGGTGGCAGAGCTCTTCTTTGGCTATGGAGAGAAGCTATTTCCCCTCCAGAGCTAATAAAGGTTTTTAGAAGTTAATGTTGGTTCAACACATGTGAGTTACACATGTTTTCAGCTCAGCATGATCAGAAACATGGAGGCATGGTGCCTTGTGACTAGAAGAATACTCAACTGCCACTCCACTGTAAGTAGGCACCTTAGCAAAACAGATAGCCTAGCTGGGCTGTTCCCATTTTAGGGAGAGAGAACCCAGGTAGCTTCTGAAAAGGTGAGTTGATCTGTCTGTTCCAAAGCTCTGCACGTGTGAGGGCAGGTGCTGACTCTTTTATTCAGAGTGATGTTGACACATGTGACCTCACATAAGTATATGCTCCCCTTCAGCAGATTCCTTCTGCAAGAGTATCATGTTTAGTTGCCAAAGAGAGGAAGACCACATTTTCCTTCTTCCAAGAATATTAATATATATCATCCTAGATGTGAGATCTTTTATACTTACATATATCTTTTGACCTAACCTTGGAGTTTAGTGTACCTCATATGCTGGGGATTGCAACAGAGGAGAGGTGAGGAAAAAATTTTTTCAGTTTATCAAGATATAAATAATAGAACCTCATTTTTATTTATATATAAAAAGGCTCATCCTTATCTATAAGTCACTGGTTCTCAATAAGGGGTGACTTTGCCCTCTAGGGGATATTTGGTAATGTCAGCAGATATTTTTGTTGTCATAATGGGTAGGGGAGTCCTACTGGACTGCAACATTTTGAGGGATGCTGCTAAACATCTTACAAAGCACAGGACAGCCCCCTCCCCCTAAAGAATTATCTGGCCCTAAATATCAATAGTGTTAGGTTGAAAACCCCTGGTATAGGTGGTGGTAAGACTGAATGAGTAGATGAATTAATTATGTATTGAATTTGCTATACTTTATGATGTTTTGACATCTTAAGATGGTCTTGGAAAGGACTAGCCTTTTCTTAGAGATATTAAAAGGCTTGCTGTGAGCATGTCAACCAATCCTGAGTCTGGGACCCCAAACACCTCTAACTCTCACACATGAAGCCATATTTCCCCTTCCCTAGATCATCCCAGGGCCAGGTACCAGACAACTAGGAACCACATCTATAGCCCAAAGCCCTCTGGGATTATTCAAATTATCGAATACTAAACTGTTTACTCTGCCTTGCCTTTTGTTCAGAAGCTCCAATAAAAGTTCTGGCTTAGATGTTCACCATGTTTCTGTCTTTTGACACCTGGGCGAGACCTGGTGCTTCCTCTGTGGCCCTGCATGGTATGTGGTGACCCTTCCTCTGAGACCTGTGAATGTAATAAACTTCTTCCAGGTCTTGTTTTCCTTTGTTCTCATGGCGTCATTGACTTTACCATACCATATTGAATATTTGTATTCTTAGAACAGTGATAATGACAGTAATTCGGTCTCTCATCTTCACATCTGGTATATTTCTACAGAAATCTAACTTAAAAAGTAGTAGAGAAATAATCCATATACTTTCTCAGGGCGCTCTTTCCCTGACGATCTTCCTCCAGTTCCCTGTAACAAGTCTGTTTGCTAATTTCATTTTCCCAGAAGCTTTTGAGCTCACGACAAGTTTCACAGCAGAAGACTTCCCGACGGATATATTGATTGTTCATCCCCTGAAAGACAAAAGAAAAAAAAATCCCAGTTCTTCAAATAAAGCCACTCTGATTTTGGAGTGATGAAAGGTGAGTTAGAATCCAGCCCCTGCCATTTACACCTTTGGTGACTGTAGAGAAATTGCACAGTCACCATGATTTTGTTTCCTCAATTGCAAATGGGAATAATAATGGTTCTGTCAGAAAATATAGTAAAAAAATGGAGATGAACAAAAATAAAAAGGATGTCTAATAACCCTTACAGATTATCTGATTCTACAGGGGGCCTGCCCCTTTTATTGTATTTGAGCTACTTTACAACTCTGAAATTATGGAAAAAAATATAGTAATGCAAATGATTCTTGAACATAGAGATTCAAATAAATTTTGTCTAGGGGAATGCAACTGATAGCCGTGTGGATACCAAGCAATTTTAATCTACTTCTAAATTCACTTCAGTATTCGTGATAGCCTACATATGTTTTTTTTATTCTTTTTGAATTAATTGTAATATCTTACTAGTTTTCTCATTAATAAATTAAATAAAATATTTGACTCATGTTCATTTTATATTTGTATGATAGTTAAGATTTTAACTTAAAGAAATGATCCTTAACAGTTACTTCACTGTTGTTTGTGTATGTATACAAAATGAAATGTACGTGCAGAAGCTCTAAACACAATATATGGCAAATAGGTAATCAACAGATGTTATGCTCTTTCCATCTTTCCTCACAGAAGAACAATAACCTTTACCATTTATTGAACACGTAATATGTGATAGGCCTTGTATACACACTTGCATTTGATCCTTCCTACAACTCTGGGAGCTGGGTGATTCTACATTCATTGTTCAGATGAGGAAACTGAGAAATAGAATTTGCCTATATCCTTATAACTGAACATGGAATGGTGGGAATTTGAACCTAGGTCTATCCATTTTCAAAGTGGATACTCTTGGCTCTGAGATTCTCATCACAAGAAATGATCACCATATCTGGAAATGGCCACGTCCAGAGCAAGCTTGTGTGGCATGTGTGTGTGTCCCATGAAAGTGCACATGTTTAATACTCAAAAATGTTCACTTCTTATGTGAACATTGCCCATTTTCTAGATCCTAGTGGCTGTGGCAGGCAGTGGATGCAAAGGACAGCAGAAAAGATCTTTCTCTGACTGCTGGTGAGCACCTGCTCAGAGAAGAGCTTTGGCCCTGACTGGAGATTAGAAAGGACCTGGACCTTACTGTTTTGCTATTGTTTTTGATATCTTGAAACATATAATAGGTTCTTAGTTATTCTCCATTAAATTAAATTAAATGACGCCTGTCAAGTTAATTTTTTTTTCTAAAAAGAGCTGGCCTGGAATTGCCAATAGCCTGTCTGAAATATCCCAGATGCTGAGGGAAGGTCTGGAGGGTGACTTTTGCACTTTCTGAGTTGGGGACGTGCTCCAGCTTTTTGGCCTTCTGCAGTCTCAGGAGGCTGGTGTTGTGCCCTAGAGAGCCTCTCCAGGTTTTCTCTAAGTCCTACTTGAGTTCTGAAGCTCCAACCCGGAGATAGCACATGCTCCATCTTTTAAGAGCATATTTCCCACTTATTTTATTCCTCAGGCTAATGGATTCAGTGCACAGAATTCTAATAAATTCTCAGTCACTCAATAGTAAAAGAGTGGTTAAAAATATATACCAGCATTCATAGAACTAGAGTGTAGGTGTGTGTTCCTCTATAGCAATTAGGTTTCTTATGGATTCAGTTCAAGCTGCAGAGGTGTCTTAAGTTTTCTCATTTTCCTCATGTGACTCTACCTGTATAAATGTTAGATAAGAAAATAGTGCTTGTGACTCCAGGATGGCATCAGTCGTACCAGTGAAGGAGAAGAAGCTCATGGGTGTGAAACTAGGAGAGCTGCCCAGCTGGATACTGATTAGGGATTTCACCCCTAAGGGCATTGCTGGAGCATTTCCAAGAGGTTACTACCGGTATTACAACAAGTATGTCAATGTGAAGAAAGGGGGCGTTGCTGGGATTTCTATGGTGCTGGCAGTTTATGCACTTTTCAACTACTATCGACGTTACAAGGAACTCAAACGGGAGTGGCTACACAAGTACCACCGACAAGGGCCAGTGTGGAGGCACATTCGGCATTCCTGACCATGACCTTTGCCTGGCACCCTTGAATCCTTTCATATTCTAATTCAGAATTAACATCCAATAAAAAATGACTGGTAAAAAAAAGAAAATAGTGCTTGCTTAGAACAGGAAAACTTGCAAACTTGAAACTTAAGTAGACCAAAAGTAATGCATGACTTATTCACACATTCCTTTATTACAAAATGCTCCTAAACATTTTAAGTTCATATTAGATATTCAGTATTCAGAGAAAGGACAGTTTGGCTACACAGGTACTCACTGGAATTTTTTTTCTTGAAATTTAGAATTAACATTTTTTTATAAATAATTTTTTATTAAAAAAAAAAAAGAAGCCTACGCAGACACAAAGATTACTCACATCATTGTGTCATTTCACATTCACCTCATTTGGGGTGAAGATATGGAAGGAAGATTTATTCTAGCAGACACTATGTTGCATAATTATGAGCTAGGTTAAGAGAAACAGATGAAAGCAGTGTGGTGTCCATATACTAAAGGAATAAATTAAATCAGGGTGAGCCCAAAGAAATCAGGCAGCAGGCCCTGAAGAATCTGATATATGCTGGTTCTTCGTCCTGTTCCCTTTGGGTTAGGAAGCACTTTTGGGGCTGTGACCTTTGGAAGGACTTCAGGAAGAGTCATGAATTTAGATACTCTCAGTGACCAGGCAGGCGTCATGCAGGAGTGAAGCTACGGGACTGGAGTGATAGAGTGTGGTGGGCACTGGGGTTATCTGTAGAGACACCTCATTCAAGAAGGAGTCGAAAACTGTGCTGGCCAAAGGAAGGATGACTTTTGGATGGATGAAGTCTGAGGGCTCCCTCGTTGCCCTTCTTAAGGGATGCATTCTCTATCTGCAGCTTTGGCCCTATGTTGTTGTTTTTTTTCTTCTTTAGCTTTTCTCAAAACCTCTTCATTGTGCTCTCCCTGCAGGGCATCTTGAACTATTTCACTTTCTCTCTGTCTGCTTCCTTTTAATGAGTTTCTTTGTGTAGCCCCTTCCCTGCCTCTGTACCTGAGCATGGGATACCACCCTTGTTGGTTAGTCTCTCTGTTGCTATTATCTCTGAAGCAACTATATTGGAACTCTTCACCAAGTCTCACCTCACCCACCAGGGGATGTGTGGACACAGTTGTCCCACCCCTGCCAAACACAACTGCAGCCCCACCTCACTCACCAGGCCTGCAGGCTATGCCCTGACAGACAGGATGGCCAGGGAACTAAGAATGAGGACAGAGGACTGTTGTCACTATTGTGACTTTGGGCAATAAGCCCTTTATGTGTTCTGACCCCCAGTTTTATTATCCATGAAGTGGAGATGAAATGTGGTAATATAGACGAAAGTTCCAAATACACTGCCATTCATTCCCTAAATGTTCATCTACCAACCCAGTACATACTTGCCCTTGGGGAACTCACAATCTCTTGTCCCGTCCCTGGTGAGAGATCAGAATGTTAACTGAATTTGAACCACCACCCAAATAAGTTCTTGTCTTTAGTTTAGGCATGATATGAAATACTTTGGTCCTTATTGACTCAGCATGTATTTAAGGTTTATTTATTTCTGTTGCTGGGCTGTCAGAATTAGACAGCCTTAGATCTTAGGGGTAAGATGCTTCCCTTCCTGTCCAAGGTCCAGTGTTGGATTGCATACAAAGAAGCCTTTAGCAAAAGCTCTCAGTGATGACTTTCACTCTTACATTATTTAGGATGTTATATTTGGGGATCTTTGTGGTCAGATCCTATAATAACATTCACTGAGTGATGCACAACATGTTTAAGAATATCAAAATAAGGCAGGGAACAAAAAATAAAAAGAGTCCAGTTTTCCCTGGGGGTACTGATGGGAAACCTAAGCACTGACAGTTACTCTTTCTGCACCTGCAGCTGGCTAGGCAGAGAAAACCACCAACTATATGCTCTCTGGATATGGTGTTGCCCCAATAGATGCTCCAATGAGAGTGAAAAGGCATTACTTTCCCAAGTTGTTCTGAGTGGGATCAGGAAGAAGGGAAAGCTGCTGTGATCTCCTGTGGGACAGATCAGTGGCGCTTTATAGTCACAAAATAGAAATACTAAGGAATTTGCAGACACATAAACCCATCAGGTACCTGAAATCTCCTGAGTCACATTTAAAGACTTTGAGATTAAGTTCTTATTTTTTACTGAGGAACTTTTCAAACTGTGTCTTCATTCTGTTCTTATGCAAGTGAATTTTTTATAAACCCAAGTTTAGATCTTTACATTCATCCTTTCAACATTTCAGTTTGCTGCTTTCTTCTCATGGTATATGCAGATTGGAGAGGAATAGACTTCTTAAGTGAGTGAGTGTGCTTCTGATTATTTTTGGTTCCCTCTAATCCCTTAGATTCTCTAAGAATATAGGATTAATTTATTTTTCTTGCTATCCAGATAGCTGTGTTGTCCTTCACCCCCAATGGCTCAAAATAACTCTAGTGGCCAGAAGTTTACATAAATGAATTATCTTGGTTATTTTCATAATCAACACTTAGGAATAGTATCTGTTTCCCCTCCTTTGAAAATATATATCAGAATCACTGTTCTTATCTTTTTTGTATCCCTAATTTTGATGAAAAAAACATGAGTACAGATAATTCTTTCTCTTCTTTAAGATAGACAATAGGGTATTGGTAATGGATACTCAGCCCTGGTAGGACAACAAAGAGTAGAAGTGAGTTCAGGATGGAGCAGGCCTCCCCCCACCAACGGGCCAGTAAACTTGCTGCCACACATTCACCTACTGGCTGGTGGGCTGCTACTCTATGATCTGTGGCTTAGTTTTATGCCCTTTATTGAGTACTTACTGAATACCCTTCATTCTTCAAAGTGCTTTACATCTTGCATTTAATTCTTACAAACTTATTCTTTTTTTTTTTTTTTTCTTACAAACTTATTCTTTAAAAAAAAGATTTTATTTATTTATTTGACAGAGAGAGACACAGCGAGAGAGGGAACACAAGTAGGGGGAGTGGGAGAGGGAGAAGCAGGCTTCCCAAGGAGCAGGGAACCCAATGCAGGGCTCTATCCCATGGGACCATGACCTGAGCCGAAGGCAGATGCTTAACGACTGAGCCACTCAGGTGCCCCTTTAAAACCTTATTCTTATCCACATTTGACAGAGGAGGTGCAAAGAGGCAAACCATTGCCCAAAGTCATTGATGCCCATCAATGGTGATGGAGCTGGGATTGAAAGCTTGCCTAAAATCAAAGCCTGTGCTTGTCAGTGACCCTTCTCCTTTCCAATCCCTTTGTCAGAGGTGCCCACTATTATCAGTTTTATTGTGTGGCATGATAAGGACTAAAACAAACACACACATGGTACACTGATCCCTCCAGCACTTAGTAAACTATAATCTTCTCACCGTTCTGCCAAATGCTGATTCTATCACCTGGAGATTCTGCCTCTACAGCTGCTGGGGGACACGGACATCACCCCATTTCCTTTCAGGTGGTCTTTTTCACCTTTAGTGAAAATATATTTAGGACTGATGTTTCTAAGTCCAGTTGCTAAGATGACAGCAACTGATTATGGGCCTGAGATGTTTTGATGGGTTTCTCCTCCCATCCCACCTTCAGGCCTCACTGGACAAAGAGTAGAGTGAGTTTTTTCTCCTCTCCTCCTTCACAGATGGAATTTGGAGCATTATGTGAAAGTGGTTCTCCTCAGTGTAGCACCTTTTCAGAAAAAACACTTTATTTTTAACCTGCTTTCCAAAATCCAGTTGAGTTATTTGAATTTAAGTCTTGAGTCTCTCTCTACAGTTTTCCCTCCAATTAATATCCTTCAGGGCCACCTCAGATTTTGCCTACAATGTGATATTTGGGTCTTAAGAAAAGGCGCAGGTGAGGGGCGCGTGGGTGGCTCAGCCGGTTAAGCGGCTGCCTTCGGCTCAGGTCATGATCCCAGGGTCCTGCATCAAGTCCCACATCGGGCTTCCTGCTCAGCGGGGAGCCTACTTCTCCCTCTCCCTCTGCCTACCTCTCTGCCTACTTGTTCTCTCTCTCTCTATGTCAAATAAATAAGTAAAATCTTTAAAAAAAGAAAAAGAAAAGGCGCAGGTGAAATAAAAGCCCACCTGGGACGGTATGAGTGTGTTCTTGAGTAGTTGGAAATTCTAACTAAAAGAAGATGTATACGGAAAATAAATGTTTGCATTGAATGTGTCTGTAATAACCCAACCCTGTTATTTTCTGTGGGGTTTATCTGAATTAATTGGGATGATACTAAGTCATCACAGAGGGACACCAACAATTATTATGCAAGTAACTAATAATTATATGAGTAAAGAAGGGACTTTGAGTCCATGTGACCTTGGGAAACATAACCTTCCTAAAACTTAAGTTTTTCATATAAAAATTAGGTTGTTCTAAGAATTATGTGAGATTACCATCCAAGACACTTAACATAATAGCTGGTCCAAGGAAAAATGCTCATCATGATCACCATCATTTATAATCATATTAGCAACCTGCACTGAGTACAGTACCAAATATTATCTCATTTAATTCTCAACATACTGTGGTAGTTTTTATTATCCCTTTATTTGAGGATGAGGAAGTGAATCTGAGAGTTTAAATGACTTTCCCCCAGTCCCAGAGCTAACAAGAGGGAGAGCCAGGAATCTAGCCCAGACCTGCTGATTTCACAGTCCCTCATCTGTTTGCTCATTGGGTGCTGACATCATGCATTAGTAACAATGAGCAATGAATCATGCTTTGCAGTTGCTAATGAGATCTTGAAAATTATCTCATTTAATGTTACCAATAGCTCTGAGAAGTAGGTGTTACTTCCCCCAGATAACAGACAAGAAGCCAGGCTTAGAAGGTTTAAGTTCTTGTCAAAATCTCAAAATCAGTAAATGCTAGAGCTGAGCTCTAAACCTATGCTGTCTGATTCCAAAGGTCCTATCATTACCTCCCACAGTTTGAACCACTTTTTCCACTCATTTAGCGGAAAGTTTATCTTCTCTAAAAAAAATAAGGACTAATTAGTGTCTATCACCAGAGAATATAATTACCCCAAGTTGCTCTGCAAGAGCATTTCTTGGACCTACCCAGGTCCAACCTGCACTCTCAATCCTGAGAGTCCCTGTGGGCTTGGTTGGGAGCCTTGGTAACTAGATCAGACAGCAGCTTGTAGAGGAGAGGAGGTCTAGGCACCCAGCCGGGAATGAGGACCAGTAAGATCAGGAACATCAATCTAGTTAGTTAATCTGTTCAAAAATAAAATTTCAAAATGTTATAAAGGTCAATACTGAATCCTGACAATAACAGGATCATATCAGTGTTAAATTTCTTGAAGTTGACACCTGTGCTATGATCATGGAAGAGAATAACCTGTTCTTAGGAAGTACACACTGAATTAGCTAGAGGTGAAGGCTCATGATAAGTCAACTAATTCTCAAATGGTTCAGAAAAAATATGTAGATAGATAAAGCAAATTGTAGAGCAAACAGGATGGTTATAGGTGTAACTGAGTTAATGGTATATGGAAATTCTGTGTACTGTTCTTGTAATGTTTTATAACCTTGAAATTCCTTCCAAATAAATAGTTTAAAAAATAATAAATGTTCTCTTTTCAAGAGAAAAATTGCTATTTACCTTGCTTCTCTCACATTTACCCCCAACCTCTTATTCACATCACCAACTTAGACAATAATCCTTAGACACACTTTATATTTTAAGGTTTTTTGTACTGAGCATTTTGTAATGCCAAAAAGTAAGAAAGTAAAAAATAGATGGGGATCATTGCAAAAAGACAGAGGAGCCAACTTGAAAGAGCTCCCAGTCACAAAACAACAGGTTATGTATATAACTGATTATTAGTTACAACCCAAAGAATGAATCCAAACTGATATAAATTATTGAAAAAAATAAATGAGGGAGAAGAGACAACTATTCCTTTCAGAAGAATTCTGACAAATAAATGTAGAAGCATAGAGGGGAATAGAAAATCACCATGAAACAACACAGCTATAATTGCAATAGGCAGGATCCATTGATGAATAATAAAATTAGTGGATGAAACTTTAAGGGCAAACAGGATATTTGCATAGCCTCAAAAATATCCCTCCCCAAATTTACTAACTATTGTGGTTTTAACATATGATCACAGGTAGAGCTGAATCCTCTCCCTTTGCATCTGGGATGACTTGGTGACTGAGGTGAAAATAATAACTTTACAGGGGAGAAAAAAGCACCACTCTACCCATGTGATGTTGAAGGTTCATATCACTGTTAATGAACAATGTTGATATTATATGCCCCCCATATAGTTTGACAGAGGGGCACATCGCCTCTGTAGTATACCTCCCCTGACACCAGAAAATTGTCTATTTATGAGAAAACTGTAGCTAAATTCAAATTTGAGAACATTTTACAAAATATTCATTAAAAGTGTCAAGGTCACAAAAGACAAGGAAACACTGAAAAATTATCACATATTGGAGACAAAGGAGGCATGATAAATATATATATATATATATACTACATAAATGTAATGTAGTATCTTGGATTGGATCCTGGAACAGAAAAAAAAAGATGTTAGTGGAAAAACTGGATCCAAATAAAATCTGCAGTTAATTCTATTATATGAATGTTAATTTCAGAGTTTTGTTAAGTGTATCTGTCTAAATCCAAAATGACTTCAAAATAAAAAGTTAGAAAATAATCTTTATACAAAAGCATACATCTGACACTATGGACAGTTATGAATTATGGGCTGTTCTCTTACTGAGGAATGTTTTCAATGCACACAAAGATATCCTGCCCTGGAGCCAAGAGTGTCATGGAGCAGACCCTTGCCTATATCAAGGAAAGAGCCCTGGACTAGGAGTTAGGAGACCTCTACATCCCATATGGGCAAGTTACTTGCCCAACAACAGAACTAAGTCTCTGTTTTCCTGAGTATAAAATGAAATTATATGTAATTTCACAAGGTTAAAGAGTTTTCAACTGAAAAAGCTACTGTGTTGAATATTTAGCACCTGACACAGTAAATGCTTAACAAAATCCTGGGTTGTCTACTTTATATACATAATGTTGATTAAGGCCACAGATTCAGAAGCCTGTGTGGTCTAGGTGTGTTTGTTTTATTATTATTATTAATTATTGGTCTGGGTGTGTTTAGAAGGCTCTGTGGCAAATTTTAGAACACATGGTCCATTTGAAGGAGACACAGCCAGTCAGCTCCAACTGACTGTTGCCAGTGGAGCACTGTTCCAGTGTTACTAGATATTCGTTTTCCAAGAGAAGCTGGAAATCCTGATTTTTAAAAACATGTATAATCTCCTTATTTTAAAATGTTAATAATTAATTTAAGATGTTTTAAAGTATTGTATGAAACATCAGAAGATGTTTGTTGGTGGATTTGGTCTTTTGGTGGCCAGTCTTTGAACCCTATAGGTACTAGTGGGGAAAACCTGAGTTCTTCATGAGCCATGTAGCTATGCCTTAGATTCCAGGACAAACATACACTGGGCACATGCAGAGTTAAAATAAAACATTGCAAAGCAAAAGCAAACAGAATTTAGCCTCCTCTACTTCCCAGGTCCCTGCTAACCACTACAGGTTTATATTGGTCACCTCCTGGTGGTTCCATTTGATCTCCACCTAATTGGGGCTAGGAGGGAACTGAGAGGCCATTAAGACCATCCTGCCATGCACAGAGAAGCACCCAGGTCTGCATCTTCCCAACCCCTTTGAAGCATGAAGAGCTTCCACACCTGGCTGAGATAGGAGTAGGAGTCAGGTCTCCATACTCTTGTCCCATTAACTGGACTCTACTTTGGAGCAAGGACGCTGCTTGATTTGGTGCCCTTCACACAGTGCATTTTGGACTTGCTTGTCCAATAGACAAAACACCTATGATTCTCTTGTGCTGACCCCACTCCTCTGGTCAATTAAAAATCTCCCAAGTGGGGCACTTGGGTGACTCAGTCAGTTAAGTGTCCTTTGGCTCAGGTCCTGATCCCCGGGTCCTGGGATTGAGCCCCCTGTCAGGCTCCTCACTGAGCGGGGAGTCTGCTTCTCCCTCTGCCCCTTCCCCTCCTTGTGCACGCACTCATGCGTGTGTGCTCTCTGTCTCCCTCTCTCTCATAAATAAATAAATAAATAAATAAATTTATTTGAAAAAATCTCCAAAGAATTTTGAACTAAAAATGGTAACTTCTTTAGCAAATTTTATATTCCATTCCTATTAAAAACTTTGAAAGTAAGTTGGTAAAATATAAAATTTTACTAAAATATTGTTTCTCTCCTCCCCACTTTTACCAAAATCCCAGCCCAGTGCCTGATTGTCATTACTAATCACTGTTATGTTTTTTCTGAACAGAAAATAGGCTGTGTATCTTTTTAAAAGAGTAGGCTTTAACCAGATTCCAACTTCCCCAAATCATTGTTTCCAGAAACGTTTTTTTTCCTTTTAGCAAATGGGATATCTGGAACAAATCCTCTTTTATCATCTCTATTGCCCTGTTGAGTGAGAATAAAGTCATGATGGTGTTCTTCCTAATTTCTGTCTCACACAATGTGCTTTCTAAATAAGCTGGATCACTGTGATCAAGAAAGCATAATTCCTTAGAAACTCAAGAGTTGTGAGAGGCAGCTGTGTTGAAATGCACAAATTCAGCAGGAAGGTTGGACTGGGAGGAAGGAACAGTGAGTAGGGCTGACAAGGACAGCAAACAACTGGCACACTTGGTGGTGGTACTGAAGAAAATAAGACCCTTGAGAGGAGAAATATGGAGACTTAGAGGAGCATTCACTTTCCTTTTTCTCCCTGAATACTAAGGACAGTGTTTTTCCTTTGTTTCCTTTTTGTTGTGATGGTCCATATATTTGAATAATTATTCATGTCATAATTTATTCAATCTTTCTCAACAGAAAATCCCCCAAATAATTTGGCCAATGGGTTACAAAGTTTTACATTATTAGCAAAGATGGCCTTTTAAAACTGCATTTAAAAAATGTAAATATAGTATGTACACAGCAGAACACTTTAAAAAGTACTGAAGGATACAAAACCACAAGTCTTTCTCTTCCTTACCCACTGTGGCTGGGTTTGTTTCCTGAAGATATCTGCTATTAATGATGATATTTCCATTTTTATGAAAGCCTATGTACACATATATATGTGTATATAACATTTTCTTTTTTGCAAGCAGAATAATACTATATATGTTGTTCTGCATTTTGCTTTTTTCATGTAAGAAAATATTTCCTTACCAGCCCAAATTGTTTTTTATGGTCCCCATTTTTTAGGGATATGCCATCATTTATTTAATCATTCTCATATTGATGGACATTTAAATTAATTCCTGCCTGGATCTATTAACAAAAAATTTCAGCGAATCATATATTTTCCTCATATATACAAGTATATCTGGAGCATAAACTCCTAGAAGTATAATTGCATTAAATGTTGAGTGTATAATATTGCCATCCGCAGTTAACACGCGTATTGGAATGTTTATGGACTTAGAGACCCTCTGCTAAAGAAGTACTTCCAGTCTCCACTAAGGCAAAAAAGGTCAATGTATTCAGCTCTTAGTGAAAAGACACAAGCACAGTCTCCGGTCTTGTACTCAGGAGAACATACTTGAATGTGCCACCTCAAGATAGACCATGGAAAGTAGTTGGCACTTATTTGCAATGATATGGATGGAACTAGAGGGTATTATGCTAAGTGAAATAAGTCAATCAGAGAAAGACAATTATTATATAATCTCACTGATATGTGGAATTTAAGAAACAAAACAGAAGATCATAGGGGAAGAGAGGAAAAAAATAAGATGAAACCATACAGGAAGACAAACCATAAGAGACTCTTAATCATAGGAAACAAACTGAGGGTTGCTGGAGAGGAGGGAGTGGAGGGATGGGGTAATCGGGTGATGGACATTAAGGAGGGCATGTGATGTAATGAGCACTGGGTGTTATATAAGACTGATGAATCACAGGCCTGTACCTCTGAAACCAATAATACATTATATGTTAATTAATTGAATTTAAATAAAAAATGTTAAAAAAAGAAAGTAGTTGGCACTTAAATTTGTAGAATTAATGGATAAACAAATCATGGTATGCTGATTTACAGTCAGTATGTCCTTTAATTAAATTATGAGCACTGGGTGTTATATGAAAACAATGAATCGTGGATCACTGCATTGAAACCTGGTGATGTATTGTATGTTGACTAACACAACATAATAAAATAAAATTTAAAAAATAAATTATGTTTCACATGTAAAAAGAACTCGTCATTTAAACAAATAAATATAAACTTTAACCAGTTTTATTGTGTGCTTTCCTATTAGCATAGGAAAGATACGTAGTTTGAGATAAGTAAAAAGAAATGCTCAAAGTTCTAACAGTGGATATTCTGAAAGGGCCAGTTATAATTTCTATTTCTCCTAATTTATTTGGATGATATTTGTAAAGCTTATAGCTATTTCAACCATATTATTCTAACATATAGTTATTTCTTATATATATATTCAAATGTTTTTTTTTTAATTTTATGAGTGTCATTTCCTGTTTAATATGTTTCTTTTTTAGATTTTGGCAAAGATTGGCACTGTCCTACAATCTCATTGTGGCAGCCTTTTATATATGGAATGGAGGCAATTATAGAAATCCCTGAGCCTTTCAAAGTCATTTGAGCCTAATTAATAGCAGAATCAGACAGTATCTTTTCAGGGACATTGTAGCCTCACTTGTGGTGAGAGACAGCTCTAAATAAATTCCACTTCATTCTCCTCATCTGTGAATTGAGGTTCACTGAGGTTCTCTCCAGTTCTAAAAGTCAGGGAAATCCATCAGCATCAAGTTCAAGGGAATAATCTGTGTTTTCAACATTATAGGGGCTTTCGATTTTAGTTTCTTCACCCCAGATGAGACTATCTGGCTGCCTTGCACATAAGGAATGGGTAAATATCAATAATTAGGCCTTTAGCAAAAGGGGGCTATTCTCTGATAAATGAACAGCTCTATTTTTCTGCATCCCCCATAGCAAAAGTTTTTTTTTTTAACTAGAGTTTATATCTATTGAGAGGATTAGTTTTATTTGTAGTAACTCATTTCCAATTTGAAAAGTCATAATTCCAACGGCAATTCTTAAATTTACTTTGCAGATTATCTTACACTTAAAGAGTAACTCCCTCTTAAATAAAAATTACTTTAATCAAATAACATTTATTAAGCCTTGACTTTGTGTGAGGCTCATGTACTATGTCTGTATAACAAAGGACTACATAAAGGCCAATCATAGAAATTAAAACAAAAGAAAATTCTACAGTTTAATTTCTTAAGTCCCAGGTTACTCAGTCAAGTAACAACCCCAAATTAAAGATTAATCCTCCTGACAGTCAGTTTTCCAAGAAGCCTCCATAGTTTGGGGAGCTATAGTGAATGTTTCCTTGGGACTAAGTTATCCATCAATCAATATGAGATATATTCTGTATTTTATTTAATCTTAAGAGAGACTTGCTCAGTGACATCAACACTAATTTATGGGGTTTTTTATACTCTTTAACTTGAAATCTATGCATTGTTGACATGCAGAAATCAAAGATGGAAAGCCTCTATCTAAATCTATTCTCAAACTGATGCAAAGTGGGGAGAAAAT
The DNA here is from genome assembly GCF_002201575.2 of Neomonachus schauinslandi. Taxonomy (NCBI): domain Eukaryota; kingdom Metazoa; phylum Chordata; class Mammalia; order Carnivora; family Phocidae; genus Neomonachus; species Neomonachus schauinslandi. Next base: position 30,743,979 of record NC_058415.1, read on the forward strand.
GAGCCCAAGTGTCCAACACAGGACAAAAATATAAGGAGTGTATCTCAATTCCCAGCTCCAAATGTGAGCTGTTCCCACATCTGACAACACAAGCTCAACACACTGTACCTTAAAGATGAATTTGCAGGTGAGCTGATAACCTGCTGTGGTGCAAAGGAGGTCAAGTTTCACAGCTCTGCTCCTGACTCCTCAGCTCTGATGTGTGAGGGCCACAGGCAATGTCCTACAATCTCATTGTTGCAGCCCTTTATATATGGAGTGGAGGAATTACAGAAATCCCTGAACCTTTCAAGGTCATTTGAGCCTAATTAGTAGCAGAATCAGACATCTTTTCAGGGACATTGTAGCCTTCACTTGTGGTGAAAGACAGTTCTAAATAAATTCCATCTCTTGCCACCCAACCAGCTCCAAGGCAGGTGAGCTTCTGTTTTGGCTGGTCCCATGAGTGCTATGACTTGGCCTGAACCAAGAGTGATGATTTACAATATGTATTGGATTATCCATGTGCCTGTTCTTCTGAGACTTGTGAAAAGCCATCCTCTGACCCTCAGTGTGCAAAGGGGACTGGAATGGTGGGAAAAGTCACTCTTGGGTATAATATTACAGGAAGACTTAGAGAGGCATCTTGTACTTTGGAGCCACTAATCCTGGAATGGAATCTGGTGATGACACATCACAGTCTGTCTGCTTAGTTCTCTAACCAGTTGGAGCAGGAATTGACCCCTGGTGAGTGTTTTCCAATAAAATGCATCCAAGTGAGATCGACTTCTCATTTTAGAGTGGCTCTTATCCTATTATGGAGGAGCACATTTTGTCCTTAGGAAAAACATTTAGAATACTCCCACTCATCTGATAACAAAAATAGCTCTGGTTTTCATCAAATCCTTCTACCAGGCTATGCATTGCATACCTATTACTTGGTTCAGTGGGTTGGAAATTTATAATTTACATGACACGTGACAACCTTGACTAATATTGGTATTCAAATTTTATCTTGCTAAGGTCGCAATATTTAATGTTGAGTCTATGAGAGTGCTTTAACAAGCCAGTTTACTTTCAACTGGACGCCTACTTTAATAGCAGAACCAAATTTTACAGATGAGATTTTTTTTTTCATTAGGAGAGAGAGGAGTTAATTCTGAAACTATTTTACAGGATACCACCTACACAAAAGCAACCTTATAAGAGAGAAAAACTCAATACAAAATATTTCCAAGGAGCACATTGAAATCACAGGCATAAAGTTTATATATATACCATTTAAGAAAGTACAGTGAAATTGAATAACTAGCAGATGACAGATTATAGATGACAGTCTTTCTTTTTCTTCCTTCCTTCCCTCCTTCCTCTCATTCTCTCTCTCTTTCTCTCCCATCTCCCCACTCCCTCTCTTCTCTCCCCTCCTTCTCTTTATCACTAATATTCCTAAAGCCATGACAATCATTTTGTTTATATGAGATTCCTTGGTCTTTATTTAAGCCATTAGCAAGATTCTAAGAGAAAGGTTATCAAAATAATCTTATGTGGTATTTTTTCACCTCATTTATGGCAATTCTGTAAATTCCTAATCCACTAACATGGAATTTTGCACAATTAATAATTTGTTTTATTTCAAAGAATGAGATTTATGTTCTTCCTAGTTCAACTGACGCTTTAACCTGTAAGTATCTGTATGTCCAGATTTTGATCTTGCTTTTATGTTTTATTAGCATGAGAGAAGAGGGGCACAGAGAGGTTAGGTCATACAACTAGGAAGTGGCAGAATTGGAATCTGAACCCAGGCTGTTCAACCCTCAAGTTCTTACTCAAATGAGATGTTCACTTACAAGGAAGCATGTCTCTGCCCCAAGCCCTGAGTGCTTCCACTATTCATTCCCCTACAATAAAAAAGGGGGAAGAAAGAAGAAGAAGACATGACAGAGTATGTGCTCAGGTCAGAGCCCCTGCAGGACCCCTCTTCCTGGAAGGTGCATCAGGGCTTGGAAGAACTATCTGTGGCCAAGCCAGGGTCCATATAGGGGCAGGAACAAAGTAGGGGCACCCAATTAGGCAAAGCCCCTTCAAATACCCACCTGGGAGCATTTTAAGAATTAATGAGGGCTGTCCCAGCACAGCTTCTGGCACAGACATCCACTCAAGGATTATTGCTATGATTACTATTATTAATACTATTATTAGTCAGAGCCTTTCTTCTTTCTTCCTATTTTGAAATAGGATATACGCCATTTCACTTCTTGAACTTCACTTGTTTGCCTCTCTGGGGTTACCTGAGAGAAGAGAAGGGATACTCCAAGGATTGCTGAGCATCACCTGCATTTAGCAGAGGCATGCACACAGACTGGGCTCAGGGACCTGACAGATTAGATGCAAAGGAAGCAGAAAAGAAAAAGCACAGAAGGAGAAATTTCTGTAGAAGAGAATCACACCCATATTTACTTTTAAAAAATCTGCCACCAACCAGGCCAAAGGGGACCTGCCAGTGAGAGGGGACTGCTGAAACTAGAACCCTAATTCTCTTCTCTTGAGCATATATCTCTGGGAAGTTTTAGTTCCAACCTAGAAGATTCACTGATGAACCCTTGAATGACTCCCTCTGGAACTAGCTGTGTTGGAGGTGCGGGTGATTATCCAAGAATCAAATGCAGATGAGAGGTGAGGAGACACTTGTCATTCATTAACAAGTGGAGACTTAGAAGTCTCTCATCTGATGTTTTATTTCAAACTGCCTGGTTTAAAAACTTGCATTGCAAGGCACTGATGTCTTAATCTGACCATGGCCTGGACCTGTGTTTTAGTTAGCTAGCACTTGACCTTCCCCAGCCCTTTGTTCCCATCACCATGTATCTAGTCTGAGTTCCAATCCTTTTGTTTATGTGATAACCAGTTCCAGTTTAGCTGTCAGGTATGTGGGTTAAAATTTGTACCTGGGACTTGTTTTTATCAGGTATGGTAAGGCACACAGACATGGAAATGACTGTCATGAAGGAAGAGGTTGATACAGACTTCTAGAATTAGGAGCCATGGCACATCATGGCACCCAGAACCACATGAAAAAGGACCAGAATCATTCAGAGATGGAGAGGTACAAGAGGGGAGAGCATGACCTGGAGCCTTTATTTGTGGTTTTTTAGTGAAGAAACAGGTGAGGTAAGGTAGGTATTCTGAGTAAATTTAGGATTGGCTAGTTTGAATAATTTTGGCAGGCTACAGGTAGTCCCTAGTTGTTGGGTAACTGGCTCTGGGGTGATTTAGGGCAGGGGAAATATTGGTTTAGGATGTAACAGTTTTTTAGAGGAGCTAGTTGGGGATATGGGCCCTGTATTGGTTGATTGCATCAAAGGTGCACTTGAAGGGAGTAATTTGCTATCTCTAGAAATTCGCTAGCCCTGGGAAGCACAGCCTCCCCAGGATCAAGGCCCCAAAGGTCAGAGCATCAGGAATACAAAAATACAAAAATATAGGGCGTCTGGGTGGCTCAGATGGTTAAGCGTCTGCCTTCGGCTCAGGTCATGATCCTGGAGTCCCAGGATCGAGTCCCGCATCGGGCTCCCTGCTCAGCAGGGAGCCTGCTTCTCTCCCTCTGCCTCTGCCTCTCTCTCTCTGACTTTCATGAATAAATAAAAAAAAAAATTAAAAAAAAATACAAAAATATAGTTAATGCAGTATGGATAACAGCGAGTAGACCCTCCTGGATAACGTCATATTCCTTGTTGCTTCCAATGTCATGCTAGCTGAGATCAAAGCATGGGGTGTTGGCCCTGCACCCCCACTGACTGTGGCCTAGACACAGCTGCTTATTGTTAATAGTCCCAGAAGCCTGGCCACTTCTAGATAAATGGTTACTTGGGCAGAGTTTAACTCTGGGACTCTCTTGTCTTCTCATAAGGGCCCTACCCCTTTATTTCCTATTCTTCCAGGCTTCTCTTGATGGCTATATCTTTCCAACCTGAGGCCCCCTGAGGCCTCTTTCATTCTTAGCCACTAAACCCTATTAAGGGTGTCAGCAAGAGGCAGCTGGGGTGGAGAAGTCGAGGGGCTCTTAAGTCCCTGCTTTTGTCTGGGCTTGTGACCTTGGGAAACTTTCATATGTGTACATCCATATATTGTTCTTTTCTAAAGAGAAGATCTTAGCTTTCTTCAAATTCTCAAAGGGCTTCATGACTCTATGTCAACTAATCTTCAACAAAGCAGGAAAGAATATCCAATGGAAAAAAATCTCTTCAATAAATGGTGCTTGGAAAACTGGACAGCCACATTCAGAATAATGAAACCAGACCATTCTCTTACACCATACACAAAGATAAACTCAAAATGGATGAAAGACCTAAGTGTGAGACAGGAATCCATCAAAATCCTAGAGAACATAGGCTGTAACCTCTTTGACAATCGGCCACAGCAATTTCTTTCAAGAAACACCTCTAAAGGCAAGGGAAACAAAAGCAAAAATGAATTTTTGGGACTTCATCAAGATAAAAAGCTTCTGCACAGAAAAGGAAACAGTCAACAAAACTAAGAGGCAACCCACGGAATGGGAGAAGATATTTGCAAATGACTTACAGATAAAGGGCTGGTATCCAAGATCTATAAAGAACTTCTCAAACTCAACACCCAAAAAACAAATAATCAAGTCAAGAAATGGGCAGAAGACATGAATAGACACTTCTCCAAAGAAGACATACAAATGGCCAACAGACACATGAAAAAATGCTCCACATCACTTGTCATCGGGGAAATACAAATCAAAACCACAATGAGATACCACCTTACACCAGTTAGAATGGCTAAAATTAACAAGACAGGGAACAACAAATGTTGGCAAGAATGTGGAGAAATGGGAACCCTCTTACACTGTTGGTGGGAATGCAAGCTGGTACAGCCACTCTGGAAAACAGTATGGAGTTTCCTCAAGAAGTTAAAAATAGAGCTACCCTATGACCCAGCAATTGCACTACTATGTATTTATCCCAAAGATACAGATGTAGTGAAAAGAAGGGGCACCTGCACCCCAATGTTCATAGCAGCAATGTACACAGCCAAACTGTGGAAGGAGCTGAGATGTCCTTCAACAGATGACTGGATAAAGAAGATGTGGTTCCTATATACAATGGAATATTACTCAGCCATCAGAAAGGATTAATATCTTCCATTTGCTTTGACATGGATGGAACTGGAGGGGATTATGCTAAGTGAAGTAAGTCGATTGGAGAAACACAACTATCGTATGGTTTCATTTATATGTGGAAGATAAGAAATAACACAGAGGATCATAGGGGAAGGGAGGGAAAACTGAATGGGAAGAAATCAGAGAGGTAAATAAACCATGAGAGACTCTGGACTCTGGGAAACAAACTGGGGGTTACAGAAGGGGGGCCGTAGGGAAGCAGGGTAACCGGGTGATGGGTATTAAGTAGGGCTCATGTTGTGATGAGCACTGGGTGTTATATTCAACTAATGAATCATTGAACACTACATCCAAAACTAATGATGTACTATCTGTTGGCTAATATAATAAATAAAAAAATACAAGAACCAAAAAAAAAAAATAGAAGATGCTCATCTTGTCCTTTGTACTGCATGCTGAGCCATATGATTAACATTCGTATGCTCCCCAAAAGTTTGGCAGTGCTTAAGCAGCCAAGATAGACATAGTTAAAAGTGTGGAGGGTCCCCTTTTAATTCCCTAATGTGAAACATGGATGAAACTGTGTTTAAACTACATGTTTATTTGTAGTACAGTATTTGCTAAGAAAGCAAATAATGCAATGAAGTCAAGAATACTTCTGACTGCCTTTACATTAACAGATTGTTTTGTAGGAAACAGAAAAAGCCTCAAAGCATGCTGTTCAGGTCAAAGCGTGCTTTGTTAAGGTCAGTAAGATTTGTTTTATGGGAAAATCATAATGACCAGAAAGTCCCAAAGTGAGCCAGAATCCTTGTCACCAGAAATGTTTTAACATCATTATACTTTCTTTCTTATCTACTTTTGTGCAATAAAACAATTCCTCTGAAAATACTTGTGCAAATATTCTAAGATGAGCTGACTGTGTGCAGCATGCTAAGGCATGGAGTGTTGCTGAATAAATGAAAAGAGCATGGGCATGGTCATGGGAGCCAGGGACTTCCCAAATGTCTGCTCCCAACTGGGTCCTGATGGAGGTCATACAGACATTTGAACTCTCAGAATCTCAGTTATCTATAAATTGAGTGGATGGAAAAATGTCTCCTAAGATTCCTAAGGACTTAAAAGTCCATGAATCTAAGTTCCCACTTTTATACTCATAAAAGCCTGGCATGTTGCCTGGCATGTAGAGGTTATTTAAAATATCTGCTAATTAAACAAAAAGAAAATAAACAGAAGTTGAGATTTCAAATTTGAGGAAAATATCACAAGTGAAGGAAAATCTTATTTTTATTTTTATTATATCCTGATGGTTTGCTATCTAAGACTGTAATTATAAATGAAGTATGATTACATTTCTTTTAATGGGGTCTCTTTCACTGTTGAAACCTTTCTTTATATGGCCACATAAGGACAGATGAAAGGTTAATGTCAATCAGCCAAAGATAAATAATCTAAGAACAGTGAGCAACAACAAATGGGCAAAAGATAGAATAGGCAGCTCTTAGAAGAAATTCAGAGAGTAAATAAATATGTAAATATCCAACCAACCTCACTATTAAAGAAATACAAAGTAAAATAATACTAAGATATTTTCAGTTATTTGATGATAAATAGATTGATGACACCCAGTGCTAGGATGTGGAGAAACAGAAACTCTTACACTCTGTTCATGGGAGCCTAACTTAAAAAGCATATACTGGAGAGGGGGGCGGAGCAAGATGGTGGAGTAGGAGACCTAAATTTCATCTGGTCCCAGGAATTCAGCTAGATAGGGATCAAACCATTCTGAACACCTACAAACTCAACAGGAGATTGAAGAAAAGAATAGCAGCAACTCTCTGAACAGAAAAGCGACCACTTTCTCAAAGGTAGGACGTGCGGAGAAGTGAATCCAAGGCGATATTCGGGAGGATAGACGGTGGGGAGGGGCCTCTGTCGGCCGCTTCTGGCAAGTGATAGAGCCGTGGAGCACAAAATCGGAACTTTTAGAAGTTGGCTCCGCGTTGAGGGACGTCGCTCCGGTGGCTAAGCGGGGGGTGGAACCCTTGTGGGACAGTGTGGTCTCAGGACACTCAGGGTCACAGAAAGACCAGGGGTGCCTGAGTGTGGCAGAACTCCCAAGTATTGGAGCGGGGAAGCCGGCTGCAGAGACAGAGCTGAGGTGCGGGCTCTCAGCTCGGGGTGGCCATAAACCGTGATCCGCGGCACAGTCAGGCCACTTCTCCTCCAGCAGGGACCCAACAAGTGGCAGATCTGGGGAGACTCCCCTTCCTCCCCCAGGAGGAGTGGCACGGAAGTGCACCTCAGGGATCTGCTGGGTTTGGAGACTCCACACAGGGTCGTTCGCCAGAGATAGAAACGCTCAGTCACAGGCAGGGTGAGCACGGAGTGAGGCCAGAGACCGGGGAGATGGGAGTGACTGACTGCTTTTCTCTGGGGGCTCACTGAGGAGTGGGGCCCCAAGTTCTCAGCTCCTCCAGGGCAGAGATTGGGAGGCCGCCATTTTCACTCTCGGCCTCCAAAGCTGTAGGGAAAGCTTGAAGGGAACAAAAGCTCCCGAGAACAAACCCAAGCAGATTACTTAGCCCGGACCGGGCAAGGGCGGGGCAATTCTGCCTCCGGCAAAGACATTTGGGAACCACAGCAACAGGCCCCTCCCCAGAAGATCAGCGAGAACAGCCAGCCGAGACCAAGTTTACCGATCAATGAGAACGGCAGAACTCCTGCGCTAGGGGAATACTGCACATAGAATCCATGGCTTTTTTACCATGATTCTTTAGTCTTTTAAAGTTAATTTTTTTAATTTCTTTTTTTGAATTTTTCTTTTTCCCTTTTTCAACCAACATCTTTCAATCCCTTTTTTAAAAATCTTTTTTATTTTTCATTTTTAGAGTCATATTCTATCCTTTCATAGTAGTTAACCTTATTTTTGGTATATATATATAAGTTGTTCTCTCTTTAAAATTTTGGGATACAGTTTCTTCTAACAGACCAAAATATACCCTAAATCTCTAGTGTATGGCTTCATTCTAGTCTCCTGCCTGATCACATTCTCTCCCTTTTTTAAAAAAATTCCTCTTCTTTCTTTTTTCAACCAACTTCTTATCATTTCCTTTTATAAAATCTTTTATAATTTTCATCTTTTCAGTCATATTCCATCCCTTCATCATATTTACCCTTATTGTTGTACATATATAAGATTTTCTTTCTTTAAAATTTTGGTAGGCACTTTCTTCTAACAAACCAAAATACACCCAAAATCTAGTGTGTGGCACTGATCTATGCACCAGCATGATAATACTTGATCATATTCTTTTTTTTATCTTTTTCTTTTTCTTTCTTTCCCTTTCTTTTCCCCTGGTTTCAGGTCTCTTCGGATTTGATTAGTGTATATTTTTCTGGGGTCATTGTTAACTGTTAGCATTTTGTTCTCTCATTCATCTATTGTCCTCTGGACAAAATGACAAGATGGAAAAAATCACATCAAAAAAAGGAACAAGAGACAGTACCGACCGCCAGGGACCTAATCAATATGGACATTAGTAAGATGTCAGAACTAGAGTTCAGAATGACAATTTTATTTTTTATTTTTTATTTTTTTAAAGATTTTATTTGTTTGACAGAGAGAGACACAGTGAGAGAGGGAACACAAGCAGGGGGAGTGGGAGAGGGAGAAACAGGCTTCCCGCGGAGCAGGGAGCCCAATGCAGGGCTCGATCCCAGGACCCTGGGATCATGACGTGAGCCAGAGGCAGACGCTTAATGACTGAGTCACCCAGGCACCCCCAGAATGACGATTTTAAAGATACTAGCTGTGCATGAAAAATGCATGGAAGATATTAGAGAAACCCTCTCTGGAGAAATGAAAGAACTAAAATCTAACCAAGTCAAAATCAAAAAGGCTATTAATGTGGTGCAATCAAAAATGGAGGCTCTAACTGCTAGGATAAATGAGTCAGAAGAGAGAATTAGTGATATAGAAGACCAAATGATGAAAAATAAAGAAGCTGAGAAAAAGAGAAACAACTACTGTACCACGAGGGCAGAATTCAAGAGATAAGTGATACCATAAGATGAAACAATATTAGAATAATTGGGATCCCAGAAGAAGAAGAAAGAGAGAGAGGGGCAGAAGGTATATTAGAGCAAATTATAGCAGAGAACTTCCCTAATTTGGGGAAGGAAACAGGCATCAAAATCCAGGAGGCACAGAGAACCCCTCTCAAAATCAATAAAAATAGGTCAACACCCCGACATCTAATAGTAAAACTTACGAGTCTCAGAGACAAAGAGAAAATCCTGAAAGCAACTCAGGACAAGAGATCTGCAACCTACAATGATAGAAACATTAGATTGGCAACAGACCTATCCACAGAGACCTGGCAGGCCAGAAAAGACTGGCATGATATATTCAGAGCACTAAATGAGAAAAACATGCAGCCAAGAATACTATATCCATCTAGGCTGTCATTGAAAATAGGAGAGATTAAAAGCTTCCAGGACAAACAAAAACTAAAGGAATTTGCAAACATGAAACCAGCCCTACAAGAAATATTGAAAGGGGTCCTCTAAACAAAGAGAGAGCCTAAAAGTAACATAGGCCAGAAAGGAACACAGACAATATACAGTAACAGTCACCTTACAGGCAATACAATGGCACTAAATTCCTATCTTTCAATAGTTACCTGGAATGTAACTGGGCTAAATGCCCCAATCAAAAGACACAGGCTATCAGATTGGATTAAAAAACAAGACCCATCGATATGCTGTCTGCAAGAGACTCATTTTAGACCCAAAGACACCCCCAGATTGAAAGTGAGGGGGTGGAAAACCATTTACCATGCTAATGGACACCAAAAGAAAGCTGGGGTGGCAATCCTTATATCAGACAAATTAGTTTTTAAACCAAAGACTATAATAAGAGATGAGGAAGGACACTCTATTCTACTTAAAGGGTCTATCCAACAAGAAGATCTAACAATTGTAAATAT